>NW_026999323.1:123008-309079 GCF_037126465.1 Ornithodoros turicata | reverse complement strand
CTGATGCCACTTCATTCGCATAGCAGCCCTCGTAGCTAGGACGCATAAAGTCTGGGCACTCTAGTATACCTGTACGGAGTGAAAACGGTGTCACTTTAAAGGGACGCTGAAGAAGAAATGCCGGAGTCAGCAGATATGACAAAAATTGCACGTTTTGTAGCGCTCATTGCTCCTCGACGGCAAGTCACATATTCATAAATGAAGCATCGTTTTAATGTGCAATCTCTCCTCTATCGTTCAATATATAGAAAACTATTCTAGCGTTTCGTTGCGGAAAGAAATGTCAATAAAGTTAGATGAGAGCATAAAATTGCCGATGTTTGCTATGGCATACATCAGCCCCTGCAATACTTATTCCGATAATTTTGCGGTTACTGAAAGGCCAACGTATCCCCTTAATCCAGCTGCAAAAATATGTTGCACTATTTTAGTAGGGTGAACGCAGAGAATTTTTCTGTGCCCAGGTCTCGCCGTTGCGGCCTTCACTCGCACTCCACCTACGAGTGGCACGCCATCGCGCGTTTCCCATTTCACAGGGCCTTCGATCTCCCGCCGATGACACTTAGTGGACATGTCCACGTCGGCATTCTTATTTACGTGCAACCCTTTTTATATGCCGTTGCAGTGACTGTGAGTTGAGTACTGACTGACGTTATGTAGCCGAGTATAGCAACAACTTTTGAAACAGTTTTGCCAATGCTGCACATGGTGTCAATTTTTTAATGAAATTTAAATTTGGGAAGCGCTGCGAGTGGATGACTGCTGAAGGTGCCGTCTTTATTACAGCCGCAAGAAGAAGTAACACACTGCATGGGTATCGCGCCTTTGTCCGATGGAAATTATCGTGACATCTATTAGACATATATTAATAAAAAAGAATGAACGACGCGTTCTCACGACAAGGGTTCGCCTTGTCTAGCGTGGTGCAACCTTCCTCTTTATTGATCAAATCCTGTCTAAGTGACCAAATAATGAGGGGGCTCAGGGGATGCATATGCTACCTATGCAATGTAACCGGACAGTTTTTTGTTACTTCTTTTTGCAGCTGTAATAAACCTCAGTGTAAACAGCTGTAATAAAGGCGGCACATCCAGCAATGGGCCACTTGGTAGCACTTCCTAGTACATAATTGTTTTTAAGCACACACCCTGTGCAGTATTAACAAAACTGCTGCAAAAGTTGTTGTTATACTCGGCTACATATCGCGAGTCAGTATTCCACTTCCAGTTGCTGCGGCATAATAACCAGACCATCTGTTGGTCTCGCAACGGCATATAAAAGGGTTGCACGTAAATAAGAATGCCGACGTGGACATGTCCACAACTAAGTGTCATCGGCGGGAGATCGAAGGCCCTGTGAAATGGGAAACGCGCGATGGCGTGCCACTCGTAGGTGGAGTCGGAGTGAAGGCCGCAACGGCGAGACCAGGGCACAGAGAAAAATTCGCTGCGTTCAGCCTATTAAAATAATGCAACATATTTTTGCAGCTGGATTTAGGGGACACGTTGGCCTTTGAGTAACCGCAAAATTATCGGAATAAGTATAACAGGCGTGAGGTATGCCAAACCAAACATCAGCAATTTTCTGCTCTCACCTAACTTTACTGACATTTGTTTCAGCAACAAAACGCGTTAGAATGGTTTTCTATATATTGAACGATAGAGGAAAGATTGCACATTAAAAGCGTACTTCATTTATGAATATGTGACTTGCCGTCGAGGAGCAATGAGCGCTAGAAAATATGCAATTTTTGTCATATCTGCTGATTTTGGCATTTTTTCTTCAGCGTCCCTTTAAAGTGACACCGTTTTCACTCCGTAGAGGTATACTAGAGTGCCCAGAACTTACGTGTGCTAGCTATGAGGGCTGTGATGCGAATGAAGTGGCATCAGTAAGGCTGGAAAGTCGCGAGAAAAAATTACTTCGCGAAGACGGCGCCACCCTACCCCCTCTCCATCTGTGCACTGATTGATCGTAGGATGCCCCGGGAAACTGCTTTCGTCTTCACTGAAGGTCATTTACAATATATATTTTTTTCACTGAAATCAAAAAATGTCATCGGCGGACCTTGGTCAATTTAAAATGGAATTACCCAAATATGTAAGAGGCTTTGGTTGACATGTCTTCAATATTTTTATTAGTGGCCAACGCAATAAAAAAACAGGTGGAAAACAAGAAGCAAGTAGAACGGTGACGTTAGGTTCGCCTTCAAAGTGACGAGCGTAAACGTTTGTCCGGTGAGCTTTTGTCTGCGCCCACGGAGATACACCGTACGAGCGGTGCAGTCTCTTGAGAAAGTTGCTTGATTTCAGGGAAGGAGCGGAACCACAACGCATTGTGTCGCCAATAGTTATTCTTAAGTCAAACACCACAGCACGTTGTCCTCTCCTCTAGCGTTACATGATAACTCATTGCAGTTAAGCTTCCACATTTGATCCGAACCTGCAAACCATAAACTCCGAATTTAAAATTATCCCAGCATTTTCTTCCAAGTTGATATGTTATCCCTCGTTGCACCACAAGAGAGACCGTTAATTTTTCTCCCTACACTCTTAGAAAAATGGGTGGAGCAGCTACACCTGTAAAGGTAATAGTTGTCACTATATGTTGTGACTGAAAGGTTGCAAAGTTCTAGCTGCTACCTCACTCTCAAAACAACTTCAACGCATAGCACGTTTTCCCGCTTCTGATTCGGTCAGCCACGGGGCGTACGCCGTTCTGTAGTAATTTGGATAAATGATGATTTCATTTACCACCACTTTTTACACCCTTTATTAGACGCCATGTTGACGTCGGTGTCAACTATAGAAGTTACCCCCTTTTCACAACCCTTCTTTCTTTCTTCTCCCTGATTTGAATGGGGAATGCATCGGAAAGTACAACAACAGGAAACGAGAAACCGCAGTTATGAGGTTACCGCATAGTTTTGCACGGCGTCGCTTCGTATTTTACACTTTGCCATCCTTGTTTCTTTCTACTTCTTCTTCTTGGAATACGTAGTAAGGAAGACGCGTCTTTTTTTTTTCTGTCTAATATAACATGTTTTGATTCATGCTTCTTTTTTTTTCTTTGTTCTAATAAATACATCCCCCGTACATGTTTATTGCGTATTCTGTGAACCCATGCACCACGCAACAGTTTCTACGCGCTATATAATCTGAATCCCTGTCTCGTTCATGGCCATAACCTTGTAATTTTCATTACGATTGATGTCAAATGTTGTTTTAGCTTTTATATTCCACGTGCACATGTGGTTGTGAACGCGTGGTTGCAAAGGAAATAACGCACCTCTCGTGAGAGACGCTTTCGGCCTCCAACAGTTTGTGGAAATTTAATCTCTCGCAACCTTGACACTCTAAATGACAGTGAAAGCTACAGCTCTTGTCTACAGCTACAGTACTGCTCATTCGCAGCGTGCCTTGTCGGCGATTACACAGTTGCTACAATGAACACGTGCTGAAGGTCTTTTCCGGAAATGAATGCCATGTACAACCCATGTAACACATGCGCTAGTATAGTCTAAAAATGAGCTAACTGGAGACTTTAGGGATACCGATAAATTTAGACGTCTAGAAGCTGTCCATAACGTTATCCGTTATTTAGACGTCTAAGAAGGGGTGGTCTACGAGACATGGCAGAGATGTTTGGCAGTAGACGTCTACCGTTAGACGTCTAAAAGCATGTCACATGTTGGCCACATTTAGACTTGCACGACAAATTAATGCAAAGGCTATAACACAGCGTTGCCTCTGTGCTCTGCGAAAAAGCAAAGTTTTGTTTTTGTGCTGTCATGATAGAGCGACAACAGACCGTGTGCATTTTGCAACCGTGAGGTTCAGCATGAAAATTCAATTTTTATTGCACTGACACCATGAACAGGCTAGTGCGAATAATTTTAAAGATCGCTACAACAGGCAAAAGAAAGTACGACTGCGCAAGAGTGCTACAATGAGAGAAAATATAAGTGCGAAGAAGCCCTCCTTCGGCCCTCGGCGCGCCAGTTTGGAAACGGCGTCGGCAGAGGGCGTCGCAAGCGGCGCACCGCAACGGTCGGTCAGTCATATTCTACATAAACTGATACACTCCCAACATGTGAAATACATAGCAGACTCTCCTGACTTAACCTTGGTCAATCCCGAGGTGCATATTCTACATGAACTGACCGGTCCGCAACGCATCAAATACGTAAAAGGCTCCCCTAACATAACCTTGGTCAGTCTCGACGCGTGCATATTCTACATAAACTGATACGCTCCCCAACATGTGAAATACATAGCAGACTCTCCTGACTTAACCTTGGTCAATCCCGAGGGTGCATATTCTACATGAACTGACCGGTCCGCAAGGCATCAAATACGTAAAAGGCTCCCCTAACATAACCTTGGTCAGTCTCGACGGGTGCATATTCTACATAAACTGATACACTCCCAACATGTGAAATACATAGCAGACTCTCCTGACTTAACCTTGGTCAATCCCGAGGGGTGCATATTCTACATGAACTGACCGGTCCGCAACGCATCAAATACGTAAAAGGCTCCCCTAACATAACCTTGGTCAGTCTCGACGGGTGCATATTCTACATAAACTGATACACTCCCCAACATGTGAAATACATAGCAGACTCTCCTGACTTAACCTTGGTCAATCCGAGGGGTGCATATTCTACATGAACTGACCGGTCCGCAAGCATCAAATACGTAAAAGGCTCCCCTAACATAACCTTGGTCAGTCTCGACGGGTGCATATTCTACATAAACTGATACACTCCCCAACATGTGAAATACATAGCAGACTCTCCTGACTTAACCTTGGTCAATCCCGAGGGTGCATATTCTACATGAACTGACCGGTCCGCAAGGCATCAAATACGTAAAAGGCTCCCTAACATAACCTTGGTCAGTCTCGACGGTGCATATTCTACATAAACTGATACACTCCCCAACATGTGAAATACATAGCAACTCTCCTGACTTAACCTTGGTCAATCCCGAGGGTGCATATTCTACATGAACTGACCGGTCCGCAAGGCATCAAATACGTAAAAGGCTCCCCTAACATAACCTTGGTCAGTCTCGACGGGTGCATATTCTACATAAACTGATACACTCCCCAACATGTGAAATACATAGCAGACTCTCCTGACTTAACCTTGTCAATCCCGAGGGGTGCATATTCTACATGAACTGACCGGTCCGCAAGGCATCAAATACGTAAAAGGCTCCCCTAACATAACCTTGGTCATCTCGACGGTGCATATTCTACATAAACTGATACACTCCCCAACATGTGAAATACATAGCAGACTCTCCTGACTTAACCTTGGTCAATCCCGAGGGGTGCATATTCTACATGAACTGACCGGTCCGCAAGGCATCAAATACGTAAAAGGCTCCCCTAACATAACCTTGGTCACTCGACGCGTGCGTGTTCTACATAAACTGATACACTCCCCAACATGTGAAATACATAACAGGCTCACCTGACTTAACCTTGCTCAATCCCGAGGGTGCATATTCTACATGAACTGACCGGTCCGCAAGGCATCAAATACGTAAAAGGCTCCCCTAACATAACCTTGGTCACTCTCGACGACGCGTGCGTGTTCTACATAAACTGATACTCTCCCCAACATGTGAAATACATAACAGGCTCACCTGACTTAACCTTGCTCAAACCCGAGGGGTGCATATTCTACATGAACTGACCGTCCGCAAGGCATCAAATACGTAAAAGGCTCCCCTAACATAACCTTGGTCACTCTCGACGCGTGCGTGTTCTACATAAACTGATACTCTCCCCAACATGTGAAATACATAGCAGACTCTCCTGACTTAACCTTGGTCAATCCCGAGGGGTGCATATTCTACATGAACTGACCGGTCCGCAAGGCATCAAATACGTAAAAGGCTCCCTAACATAACCTTGGTCACTCTCGCGGGTGCATATTCTACATAAACTGATACACTCCCCAACATGTGAAATACATAGCAGGCTCTCCTGACTTAACCTTGGTCAATCCCGAGGGGTGCATATTCTACATGAACTGACCGGTCCGCAAGGCATCAAATACGTAAAAGGCTCCCCTAACATAACCTTGGTCACTCTCGACGCGTGCGTGTTCTACATAAACTGATACTCTCCCCAACATGTGAAATACATAACAGGCTCACCTGACTTAACCTTGCTCAAACCCGAGGGTGCATATTCTACATGAACTGACCGGTCCGCAAGGCATCAAATACGTAAAAGGCTCCCCTAACATAACCTTGGTCACTCTCGACGCGTGCGTGTTCTACATAAACTGATACTCTCCCCAACATGTGAAATACATAGCAGGCTCTCCTGACTTAACCTTGCTCAAACCCGAGGGGTGCATATTCTACATGAACTGACCGGTCCGCAAGGCATCAAATACGTAAAAGGCTCCCCTAACATAACCTTGGTCACTCTCGACGCGTGCGTGTTCTACATAAACTGATACTCTCCCCAACATGTGAAATACATAGCAGGCTCTCCTGACTTAACCTTGCTCAAACCCGAGGGTGCATATTCTACATGAACTGACCGGTCCGCAAGGCATCAAATACGTAAAAGGCTCCCCTAACATAACCTTGGTCACTCTCGACGCGTGCGTGTTCTACATAAACTGATACTCTCCCCAACATGTGAAATACATAGCAGGCTCTCCTGACTTAACCTTGCTCAACCCGAGGGGTGCATATTCTACATGAACTGACCGTCCGCAAGGCATCAAATACGTAAAAGGCTCCCCTAACATAACCTTGGTCACTCTCGACGCGTGCGTGTTCTACATAAACTGATACTCTCCCCAACATGTGAAATACATAACAGGCTCTCCTGACTTAACCTTGCTCAAACCCGAGGGGTGCATATTCTACATGAACTGACCGGTCCGCAAGGCATCAAATACGTAAAAGGCTCCCCTAACATAACCTTGGTCACTCTCGACGCGTGCGTGTTCTACATAAACTGATACTCTCCCCAACATGTGAAATACATAGCAGGCTCACCTGACTTAACCTTGCTCAAACCCGAGGGGTGCATATTCTACATGAACTGACCGTCCGCAAGGCATCAAATACGTAAAAGGCTCCCCTAACATAACCTTGGGTCACACTCGACGCGTGCGGTGTTCTACATAAACTGGATACTCTCCCAACAGTGTGAAATACATAGCAGGCTCTCCTGACTTAACCTTGCTCAAGACCCAGGGGTGCATATCTACATGAACTGGACCGGTCCCGCAAGGCATCAAATACGTAAAAGGCTCCCCTAACATAACCTTGGTCACTCTCGACCGTGCGTGTTCTACATAAACTGATACTCAGCCCCACATGTGAAATACATAGCAGGCTCTCCTAACTTAACCTTGCTCAAACCCGAGGGGTGCATATTCTAGCATGAACTGATCCGGTCCGCAAGGCATCAATACGTAAAAGGCTCCCCTAAATAACCTTGGTCCTCTCTCACGCGTGCTGTTCTACATAAACTATACTCTCCCAGACATGTGAAATACATAGCTGCTCTCCTTACTTAACCTTGCTCAAACCCAGGGTGTGCATATTCTACATGAACTGACCGTCCGCAAGGCATCAAATACGTAAAATGCTCCCCTAACATAACCTTGGTCACTCTCGACGCGTGCGTGTTTCTACATAAACTGATAGCTCTCCCCAACATGTGAAATACATAACAGGCTCACCTGACTTAACTTGCTCAAACCCGAGGGGTGCATATTCTACATGAACAGACCGTTCCGCAAGGCATCAAATACGTAAAGGCTCCCCTAACATTAACCTTGTCACTCTCACGACGCGTGCGTGTTCTACTTAAACTGATGCTCTCCCCAACATGTGAAATACATAGCAGGCTCTCCTGACTTAACCTTGGTCAGATCCCGAGGGGTGCATATTCTACATGAATCTGACCCACTCCACAACGCATCAAATACTAACAGGCTCTCCTAACTACCCTGGTCAGTCTCGACGCGTGCGTGTTCTACATAAACTGATACTCTCCCCCAACATGTGGAAATACATAACAGCTCACCTGACTTAAACCTTGCTCAAACCCGAGGGGTGCATATTCTACATGAACTGACCGGTCCGCAAGGCATCAAATACGTAAAAGGCTCCCCTAACATAACCTTGGTCACTCTCGGACGCGTGCGTGTTCTTACATAAACTGAACTGCTCCCCAACATGTGAAATACATAGCAGGCTCTCCTGACTTAACCTTGGTCAGGTCCCGAGGGTGCATAGTTCTACATGAACTGACCAGTTCCGCAAGCATCAATACGTTAAAGGCTCCCCTAACATAACCTGGTCACTCTCGACGCGTGGCGTGTTCTACATAAACTGATACTCTCCCCAACATGTGAAATACATAGCAGGCTCTCCTGACTTAAACCTTGGTCAATCCCGAGGGGTGCATATTCTACATGGAACCTGACCAGTCCGCAAGGCATCAAATACGTAAAAGGCTCCCCTAACATAACCTTGGTCACTCTCGACGCGTGCGTGTTCTACATAAACTGATACTCTCCCCAACATGTGAAATACATAGCAGGCTCTCCTGACTTAACCTTGGTCAATCCCGAGGGGTGCATATTCTACATGAACTGACCCGCAAGGCATCAAATACGTAAAAGGCTCCCCTAACATAACCTTGGTCACTCTCGACGCGTGCGTGTTCTACATAAACTGATACTCTCCCCAACATGTGAAATACATAGCAGGCTCTCCTGACTTAACCTTGGTCAATCCCGAGGGGTGCATATTCTACATGAACTGACCAGTCCGCAAGGCATCAAATACGTAAAAGGCTCCCCTAACATAACCTTGGTCACTCTCGACGCGTGCGTGTTCTACATAAACTGATACTCTCCCCAACATGTGAAATACATAGCAGGCTCTCCTGACTTAACCTTGGTCAATCCCGAGGGGTGCATATTCTACATGAACTGACCAGTCCGCAAGGCATCAAATACGTAAAAGGCTCCCCTAACATAACCTTGGTCACTCTCGACGCGTGCGTGTTCTACATAAACTGATACTCTCCCCAACATGTGAAATACATAGCAGGCTCTCCTGACTTAACCTTGGTCAATCCCGAGGGGTGCATATTCTACATGAACTGACCAGTCCGCAAGGCATCAAATACGTAAAAGGCTCCCCTAATAACCTTGGTCACTCTCGACGCGTGCGTGTTCTACATAAACTGATACTCTCCCCAACATGTGAAATACATAGCAGGCTCTCCTGACTTAACCTTGGTCAATCCCGAGGGGTGCATATTCTACATGAACTGACCAGTCCGCAAGGCATCAAATACGTAAAAGGCTCCCCTAACATAACCTTGGTCACTCTCGACGCGTGCGTGTTCTACATAAACTGATACTCTCCCCAACATGTGAAATACATAGCAGGCTCTCCTGACTTAACCTTGGTCAATCCCGAGGGGTGCATATTCTACATGAACTGACCCGCCCCGCAACGCATCAAATACGTAGAAAGACTCCCGTAACATAACCTTGGTCAATCTCCGTGCGTGCATATTCTACATGAACTAACCTACAGTCACACTCCACTCTCCAACGTGTCAAATATGTAAGGGCTTCGATTGACCTGTCTTAAATATTTTTATTAGTGGCCAGTGTATAAATAAAGCAGCTGGAAAACAAGAAGCAAGTAAAACGGTGACCTTATGTTCGCCTTGAGAGTTACGAGCGTAAGCGTTTGTCCGGTGAGCTTTTGTCTGCGCCAGGGAGTTACACCGTACGAGTGGTGCAGTCCCTCGAGAAAGTTGTCTGATTTCAGGGAAAGAATCTGACCAAAACGCATTGTGTAGCCAAAATAGTTGTTCTTAGGCCAAACACCACAGCACGTTGTCCTCTACTCTAGCATTACATGATAACTCATTGCAGTTATGCTCCCACATTTGACCCGAACCTGAAAACCATAAACTCCGAATTAAAGTTATCCCAGCATTTTCTTCCACGTTGATATGTTATCTCTCGTTGCGCCGTTAATTTGTCTTCCTACACTCTTAGAAAAATGTGTAGAGCAGTTACACCTGTTAGAAGGTAATAGTTGTCACTATATGTTGTGCCTAAAAGGTTGCAAAGTTCTATGTGCTATATGACTCTCAAAACAGAACTTCCAGCGCGTAGCAGGTCTTCCCGCTTCTGATTCGGTCAGCCACGGAGGCGTACGCCTTCCGGTAGTAATTTGGATAAATGATGATTTCATTTACTACTACTTTTTACACCCTTTATTAGACGCCATGTTAACGTCGGTGTCAACTATAGAAGTTACCCCCTTTTCACAACCTTTTTTCTTTCTTCTCCCTGATTTGAATGGGGAATGCATCGGAAAGTACAACAAACAGGAAACGAGAAACCTCTGTTATGAGGTTATCGCATAGTTTTTGCACGGCGTCGCTTCGTATTTTACACTTTACCATGCTTGTTGCTTTCTACTTCTTCTTCTCCTCCTTGGAATACGTAGTAAGCAACACGCGTCTTTTTTTTTTCTAACATGTTGCGTTCACGTGGCTTTGTGTCATCCCTCCTTTTTTTTTTTTTTGGTCGTGTATCGTGTTAATTGCGTATTCCTGCGAATCCATGCAGCACACAACAGTTTCCACGCTCTGTATAATCTGAATCCCTATCTCGGTCATGGCCATAATCTTAATTACGGTTGGCGTCGAATTCTGTTTATATCCCCACGTGCACATGTGGCTGTGAACGCGTGCTTGCAAAGGAAATGCCATGTACAAGGTACTTACTGGAAAGTCAATCCTCGTCGAGGACTTTTCAGAAATCTCATTAAAAACCTACTGGAACGGTCCACGTACAGAGATTTATGAAGGACAAAGGAATCACGTACGCCTGTATGGAGTGTCCTATAAAAGCCAGGCAGTTTTCTGTAGTCTACACACATCTGCACTATCCTCTCTATACAGGTAAGCACTTCTTTGAGATAACCGCTCTTTATTACTTCCTGTACTACATAGCATGGTTTGCTGTTTGCATTGCTTTGCGTTGATTATTATGTAGTGTAATGCAATTGAATACATCTAATCACTTCATAACACGGCTCCTTTGGCACAGTTCTAACCATACCACGTTTTGTGATATGATAAGACGTCGGTCTGTTCCTCCCTCAAAATATCTCGACTCAAAGATGACTCTGAGAAACGAGGGCGTTGGAAAAAAGACTCCTGTAATAGTGTCCATTTATCATCAGAAAAGCACAACAGGGCGAAAAGCGTATTTTCTAACGTCGACGTCAAAGTTTTAGAACCCTAACTTCAGATGCGAAACTCGCAAGTCATGTTCTGAGGCTGAGCACATACGTGTTTAATATTTCTTTATCATTTTTCACTTTCGTTGAAACTACACATGGCTGTATCGGAGGAAGTGAGGTTTCTACCAAAACTGTTTCTGAGGACTTCAAACAAACAAGTTCTTTTATTCTCTTCTCCAGGAAAGTTTCAACGATCTCTCGTGGACACAATGACGCCCTCTACGTTTCGGTGTTGTCTTCGTCCTCCTCTTTGGTAACACTAATATGGGATCTAATATAAGATGTTGTGAAAGTTTGATCAAACCCAAAGCTTCATTATGAGAGCTGCGGTTGTTTTCAGCTGACAATTATTCTACTATAGCCGGAGGAGATGTCCTAGGATAGCACAAGAACCGGTAATATATCAAGACCCCCTGCAACCCCCTAACACCCCCCAAATGTTCAGTGACACCCCCCTAACTTTTTGACCTGTGTATCCCCTACAGGGGGTGCCCTTACGATGTCTGGTTTAGATACATGTCAGTGATGATATGTTATGATAACGTAACTATGATAATGACGCACCCCCACCCACTTTTTCCAACACCCATCCTCGCTTGGAATTCTGGGTTAAACCACTGAAAAGAACACACGTGTTGGAAACATTGGCGGGATCCGAACTACGGTTTTTGTCCCCGTCTTTAACCCCTAGCAGATTGCTCCAGGATAATTCAGCTTGAGTTAGGTTGAGACTTATTGCGAACCCACTGAAAAACGGTGATATACACACCCCTATCCTTTCCTTTTTCCTTGACATGTCCTTCGCCCTAAGAGAGCAAAAAGTTTTCTACACGAAGGGCTTTCCTCGTCCATTCGGTAACACGTTTAGAGAGATGAGGTAGTCACGTGAAGAGGTGCTCAGGACGCGTAACAAGCTGACGAAAGCGCGTGAAGCAACAGCTCACCTGGTGGGATCCAAGTTTGGGGGGAACTTGAGAGTGCGAGAAACTCAAAATTTCCCTTTCTTTTTAAGGTGTATTTGTCGCCAGTGAAGCTGCACCTGAAGGACACGTGCTTGAACGTAAGTTCCTTTGGAATTACTAACTATGTTACCGTATAGCCATCATTGTGAGGACTTTTCCCTTTGCAGGTCGTCAAGTTGCAGTCGACCTCTGCGCTTGTCTTCCGATTGTTTCCGATTCCGATTGCCCTAGCAGAAGTTGCACAAAGGCGAGCGGATGTATGAAATGCGCCGATGCGTCGCTATGCCTTTGTATTGATGTCGCTTGCACTGGGAACAGTTGCACATCGGCAAGCAAGTGTAAGACATGCTCCGTCCATGGATGAACAACGTGGCCTGACCGGCAACCGTTAACAACGAAACGATCAATTGCACGTATATGAAATAAGAGACCCTGGTCTTTTCTTTTACTAACATGGTCCATAGGTGGCGGGAACTTTTGAGGGCAATAAATTGTACTAAGCAGCAGACATTGCGTTCGTTTTATTTCTCTTTCGATTTCCTGTACAACTGCATTTACATGGGATCCCGTGCGCCTGCACAACTGCACGCCGTGCAGCGATAACAACCCGTGCAGTCTGAAAGCCCAACTTTACTGCGTAACACTCTCGCCATCGACCATTTTTCCGAACGCTACATTTATCGGTTCACAGAAGAGTGGAGCCCTTTTTCTAGGAATATCGTATACATCCAGATTGTCCCGGAAAAACACGCGCAAATCTCGAAAAAGAACAAATCTACTGGTAAGAGGACATTATCATATTCTGAACAACGATGATCCTGAGCGTAGTAAGGGGCCAGGTCTCACTTGGCGACGCGGCGCAACCGTCGAGACTGACATTGTTATCTAAGGAGTGCCTATTTCACATATTGGGGTGTGAGCCGGTTCATGTTGAATATGCGCCCGTCGAGACTGACCAAGGTCAGGCCAGGATTACCTATTAGGTATTACAGACGTTGGGGAGTGTTTGAGTTTATGTGAATTACACCCGTATATCTGACGTATATACCCGTATATATATATGACGTAGTATATATGACGTAAGCAGTGCCTTTTATCTATTTCACAAGTTGGCGTGTGGGCCGGCTGATGTAGAATATGCACCCGTGAAGGCTGACAAAGAGAGCCTTCACCTGACCTAACCTTGGTCAGTCTCGACGGGTGGCATATTCTGCATGAAGTCACCCAATCCCCATCGTGTGAAATACATAAAAGGCTCTCCTGACAAAACCTTCGCCACTCTCCACGGGTGCACAGTCTACATCAACTGACCCACTACCACACGTCCAAATAACGTAAGCGTCTCTCATGACCTAAACCTTGGTCAATCCCGAGGGGTGCATATTCTACATGAACTGACCCACTCCGCAACGTGTCAAATATGTAAGAGGCTTCGATTGACCCGTCTTAAATATTTTTATTGGTGGCCAGTGCAATAAATAAAGCAGCTGGAAAACAAGAAGCGAGTAAAACAGTGACCTTATGTTCGCCTTGAAAATTACGAGCGTAAACGTTTGTCCGGTGAGCTTTTGTCTGCGCCCAGGGAGATACACCGTACGAGCGGTGCAGTCTCTTGACACAGTTGCTTGATTTCAGGGAAAGAATCTGCCTAAAACGCATTCTGTCGCCAAAATAGTTGTTCTTAGGGCCAAACACCACAGCGCGTTGTCCTCTCCTCTAGCATTACATGATAACTCATTGTAGTTATGCTCCCACATTTGACCCGAACCTGAAAACCATAAACTCCCAATTTAAAATTATCCCAGCATTTTGTTCCACGTTGATATGTTATCTCTCGTTGCACCACAAGGGAGGACCGTTAATTTTTCTCCCTACACTCTTAGAAAAATGTGTGGAGCAGCTACACCTGTTAGAAGGTAATAGTTGTCATGTGACTAAAAGGTTGCGAAGTTCTAGCTGCTACCTCACTCTCAAAACAGAACTTCAACGCATAGCACGTTTTCCCGCTTCTGATTCGGTCAGCCACGGAGGCGTACGCCTTCCGGTAGTAATTTGGATAAATGATGATTTCATTTACCACCACTTTTTACACCCTTTATTAGACGCTGTTAGGCACGTAGCCGAGCAAGCATATAATTTTCAACTTTCTAACTGAACTTTCAATGT
Organism: Ornithodoros turicata; assembly: GCF_037126465.1. Classification (NCBI taxonomy): domain Eukaryota; kingdom Metazoa; phylum Arthropoda; class Arachnida; order Ixodida; family Argasidae; genus Ornithodoros; species Ornithodoros turicata. Next base: position 294,618 of record NW_026999323.1, on the reverse strand, counting down.
GTATTTGTTGGATGCCCACGCGAAGGACACGTTAGTAGAATGGCATACGCTTTTGGATCCCTCAATAGGGATTACGGTGCTTTCAAGGTCGTCCAGAGCCAGCGTCCCTTTCAAACCCTCGGAACGTCCGGCTGGGAGTCGTGGAAAGCGGGTCAGCCGGACCAGTAAGCCTTTGTTACCCACTTCGGAGAAAGCTACGTTGAAAGTGAGAGTTTTCTGTAACAGCTCATGTTCACGTGTAAACTTTGACGTCAGTTTCTAATTCTCTGATTGGTGAAGGAGGTGTGGCCTTTCCGTTAAAAGGCGACGCTTCTTGATGATTGTGGTTGATTGTCGGTTGTCGACGTGCCATCATATGTTGTAAATAAATGTAAATAGTTGTTTGTCTGTTGACGTCGCCTGCGAGTCCGTTCTTCAAGCAAGGTGTCGGCACAATCCGGGATTTGGGCCTCCGAATATCTCATCATCGCTAGGCCCACCCGAGGAGGAACCTAACTGACGCCATGTTGACGTCGGTGTCAACTGTAGAAGTTACCCCCTTTTCACACCCTTCTTTCTTTCTTCACCCTAACTTGAATGGGGAATGCACAACAACAGGAAACGAGAAACCTCAGTTATGAGGTTATCGCATAGTTTTGCACGGTATCATCTCATATGGCCCAAGTGTGCAGAAGGCCCAAGTGACCAGAACGCCCACATGTTCATAAGACCCGAAAAAAATTTGGGCCTTTTGAGCATTTGGGTCAAATGAGAAGGGCAGGGTAAGGTGTCCAGAAGGCCAAAATATTCATATGGCCCGAAAACCAGGTGGGAAGACTAGGAGTGACCTAGATACTGTATGTCTTTGCACATATGTGCAATATTAATTAAATGCTGAATGTGACAGAGGAGAAAAAGGTAACTGAACTAAAAATATTAATAAAAGTACTGAAATGACGAAACAAATTTTCAAGCAAATAAGATATAAATTTGACAAAAAAGTAAAATACAAATAAATATTGAATCCTTACAGCGTTTCAATATTTCGCTCGGTACAGATTGGTAAGCTCTGTGCCTAATATATTTATTGAACAACTGATTCGTTTGCCGCATTAAAAGCTTTTCACTTTCGCTTGAATACTGCTATGACGCACAATATGTAGCGCTTTTTCTGCGAAGGTACCCAAGCCGGGCACGGCAGTAGCGTAGCCAGAAAAAAATATTTCTGGAGGGGTTCAGGAGGAAATTTGCATAGGAGAGAAGGGTTTACTCCTCGTTTCTCTCTTCCAGATGCGCTACCAAAGGTACGATTTCGGGAGGGGTCTGAACGTCGCAAACCACGCCTACGCATGGGACCGTTTTTTCCGCTCTAACCCATCGAGGCAATTTTTGCCGAGACCATTTGTACCGTCACTAAATTTCCCGGGGCAATTTTTTCGGGGCCGTTCGACCAAATGGCGCTCTATCAAATACGCGGACACCTTCGAATTGATTCTGTAACTGAACTCTTTGGAGACTAGATTTCACAAGGCGGATGAAGCGCATTGTTTGTGTTCACGTGAGATGCGCGCTGCAGAAGGAGCATATTCCACTGAGTGACCGAGTGCAATTGTCCAAAATGGGCACTGCTTGATGAACATAATAAATCTCAGTCTCGAGCAAAATACCAAGCCCACACCTGAAAAGCGATTTTACATAAAAATATTTCTCGCATGTAACTCGCACTGATAAAAGTACCGCATTTTTCTGTGTACAAGCTCCGTTATATATAAAAAAAGTTCTCTGAAGAAGTCCTGCGCAGGATGATGACGCGCATATGATGACATCAGATGACGCGCAGGACTTCTTCAGAGAACTTCTTTCAATGTATAACGGCGCTTATACACTGAAAAATACGGTCGAAAAATACACTGTTAGTCTTCCTTTCTGGTTTTCGGCCCATATGACCATTTGGGCCATATGACCATTTGGGCCTTCTGGACACCTTATCCTGTCCTGCTCATTTGACCCAAATGCGCAAAAGGCCCCATTTTTTTTTTCGGGTCTTATGAACATTTGGACGTTTTGGGCACTTGGGCCTTATGCACACTCCGGCCATATGAGATATAACCGTTGTTGCGTGCACTTGTGCAGGCGCACGGGATACGATGTAAATGCAGTCGTACAGAAAATCGAAAGAGAAATAAAAGAACGCAATGTCTGCTGCTTAGTACAATTTATTGCCCTCAAAAGTTCCCGCCACCCATGATCATGTTGGTAAAAGAGGATACCAGGGTCTCTTATTTCATATACGTGCAATTGATCGTTTCGTTTTTAAGGGTTGCCGGTCAGCCATGTTGTTCATCCGAGAACGGAGCATTTCTTACACCCGCTTGCTACTGTGCAACTCCCCTCGCAACCGGTAACAATCGGAAGACAAGCGCAGAGCTGGAGGTCAAGGCCAATGTCACGACCTGCAAAGGGAAACGTCCTCACAATGATGGCTATACGGTAACATCGTTAATAATTCCAAAGGTCCTTACGTTCAAGCTCGTGTCCTTCAGGTGCAGCTTCATTGGCGACAAATACACCTTAAAAAGAAAAGTGAATTTTGAGTTTCTCGAGATCCCCGCAACTTAGATTGCACCGGATGAGCTGTTGCGTCACGCGCTTTCGACAGCTTGTCACGCGTCCTAAGCACCTGTTCACGTGACTTCCTCATCTCTCTAAACGATTTACCGAATAACGAGGAAAGCCTTTGTGTCGAAAACTTTCTGCTGTCCTAGGGCGAAGGACATGTACAAGGAAAAAGGATAGGATAGGGGGTGTGTATATCGCCGTTTTTCAGTCGGTTCGCCATAAGCTTCAATCTAACTAAAGCTCAATTATCCTGGAGCGGTCCGCAAGGGGTAAAAGACAGGGACAAAAGCCGTAGTTCGGAACCCGCCAATGTTTCCAACACCGTGTGTTCTTTTCAGTGGTTTACCCAGAATTCCAAGCGTGGAGGGGTGTTGGAAAAACTGGGTGGGGGTGCGTCATAATCATAGTTACGTTATCATAACATATCATCACTGACATGTATCTAAACCAGAAATCGTAAGGGCACCCCCTGTAGGGGATACACAGGTCAAAAAGTTAGGGGGTGTCACTGAACATTTGGGGGGGAGGTGTTAGGGGGGTGCAGGGGGTCTTGATAAATTACTGGTTCTTGTGCTATCCTAGGACATCGCCTCCGGCTATAGTACAATAATTGTCAGTTGAAAACTACCGCAGCTCTCAAAAACGAGCTTTTGGTTTGATAAACTTTCGCAACATCCCATATTAGATCCCATATTAGTATTACCAAAGAGGAGGACGAAGACAACAGCGAAACGTAGAGGCGTCATTGTGTCCACGAAGAGATCGTTGAAACTTTCCTGGAGAAAGAGAAGAAAAGAGCTTGTTTGTTTGAAGTCCTCAGAAATAGTTTTCGTAGAAACCTCGCTTCCTCCGTGTGAAAGTGAAAAATGATAAAAGAAATGATAAACACGTTTGTGTTTGTCCTTCTAGGCATGTGTTCCAGCCTCAGAACATGAACTGTCTCGTGTAAAAAAATTAGTTGCGAGTTTCGCATTTAAGGTTAGGCTTCTAAAATTTTGACGCTGACGCTGAAAATATGCTTTTCGGCTGTTGTGCTTTTCTGATGATAAATTGATACTATTACAGGAGTCTTTTTTTCCAACGCCCTCGTTTTTCAGAGTCATCTTTGAGTCAAGATATTTTGAGGGAGGAACAGACCGACGTCTTATCATATCACAAACGTGGTATGGTTAGAACTGTGCCAAAGGAGCCGTGGTTATGAAGTGATTAGATGTATTCAATTGGATTACATCACATAATAGTCAACGCAAAGCACTGCAAACAGAGAACCATGCTAGTCCAGTACAGGAAGTAATAAAGAGCGGTTATCTCTCAAAGAAGTGCTTACCTGTATAGAGAGGATATTTCAGACGTGTGTAGACTACAGAACCTGCCTGGCTTTTATAGGACACTCCATACAGGCGTACATGATTCCATTGTCCTTCATAAATCTCTGTTTGTGAACCGTTACAGTAAGTTTTTAATGAGATTTCTGAAAAGTCTTCGACGAGAATTGACTTTCCAGTAAGTACCCTGTACATGGCATTTCCTTTGCAAGCACGCGATCACAGCCACATGTGCACGTGGGATATAAAAACTAAAACGAAATTCGACGTCAACCGTAATTAAGATTATGGCCATGACCGACATAGGGATTCAGATTATACAGAGCGTGGAAACTGTTGTGTGCTGCATGGATTCGCAGAATACGCAATCAACACGTACACGAACAAAAAAAAAAGGAGGGATGACACACAGCCACGTGAACACAACATGTTAGATTAGACAGAGAAAAAAAAACACGCGTGTTGCTTACTACCTATTCCAAGGAGAAGAAGAAGTAGAAAGAAACAAGGATGACAAAGTGTAACTACGAAGCGACGCCGTGCACAACCATGTGATAACCTCATAACTGAGGTTTCTCGTTTTCCTGTTGTTGTACTTTTCGATGCATTCCCCATTCAAATTAGGGAGAAGAAAGAAAGAAGGGTTTGAAAAGGGGGTAACTTCTATAGTTGACACCGACGTCAACATGGCGTCTAATAAAGGGTGTAAAAAGTGGTGGCAAATGAAATCATCATTTATCCAAATTACTACCGGAAGGCGTACGCCTCCGTGGCTGACCGAATCAGAAGCGGGAAAACCTGCTACGCGTGGAAGTTCTGTTTTGAGAGTCATATAGCAGATAGAACTTCGCAACCTTTTAGGCACAACATATAGTGAAAACTATTACCTTCTAACAGGTGTAGCTGCTCCACCCATTTTTCTAAGTGTGTAGGGAGAGACAACTTAACGGTCTCTCTTGTGGTGCAACGACGAATAACATATCAACTTGGAACACAATGCTGGGATAATTTTAAATTGTGAGTTTATCGTCTGCAGGTTTGGGTCAAATGTGGGAGCATAATTGCGATGAGCGATCATGTAATGCTAGAGGAGAGGACAACGCGCTTTGCTGTTTGGCCTAAGAACAACTATTTCGACGACACAATGCGTTTTGATCCCACTCCTTCCCTGAAATCAGGCAACTTTCTCAAGGGACTGCACCGCTAATACGGTGTATCTCGCTGGGCGCAGAGAAAAGCTCACCGGACGAACGCTTACGCTCGTAGCTTTCAAGGCGAACATAAGGTCGCCGTTTTACTTGCTTCTTGTTTTCCAGCTGCTTTATCTATTGCACTGGCCACTAATAAAAATATTTAAGACGGATCAATCAAAGCCTCTTACATATTTGACACGTTAGTTAGTGGGTCAGTTCATGTAGAATATGCACCCCTCGGGGTTGACTAACGTTAAGTCAGGAGAGCCTGCTATGCATTTCACATTTTACGTATTTGATGCGTTGCGCACCGGTCAGTTCATGTAGAATATGCACCCTCAGGATTGACCAAGGTTAAGTAAGGAGAGCCCGTTATGTATTTCATACGTTGGGAAGTGTATCAGTTTATGTAGAATATCCACCCGTCGAGACTGACCAAGGTTATGTTAGGGGAGTCTTTTACGTATTTGATGCGTTCCGCACCGGTCAGTTCATGTAGAATATGCACCCTCAGGATTGACCAAGGTTAAGTAAAGAGAGCCCGTTATGTATTTCATACGTTGGGAAGTGTATCAGTTTATGTAGAATATCCACCCGTCGAGACTGACCAAGGTTATGTTAGGGGAGTCTTTTACGTATTTGATGCGTTCCGCACCGGTCAGTTCATGTAGAATATGCACCCTCAGGATTGACCAAGGTTAAGTAAAGAGAGCCCGTTATGTATTTCATACGTTGGGAAGTGTATCAGTTTATGTAGAATATCCACCCGTCGAGACTGACCAAGGTTATGTTAGGGGAGTCTTTTACGTATTTGATGCGTTCCGCACCGGTCAGTTCATGTAGAATATGCACCCTCAGGATTGACCAAGGTTAAGTAAAGAGAGCCCGTTATGTATTTCATACGTTGGGAAGTGTATCAGTTTATGTAGAATATCCACCCGTCGAGACTGACCAAGGTTATGTTAGGGGAGTCTTTTACGTATTTGATGCGTTCCGCACCGGTCAGTTCATGTAGAATATGCACCCTCAGGATTGACCAAGGTTAAGTAAAGAGAGCCCGTTATGTATTTCATACGTTGGGAAGTGTATCAGTTTATGTAGAATATCCACCCGTCGAGACTGACCAAGGTTATGTTAGGGGAGTCTTTTACGTATTTGATGCGTTCCGCACCGGTCAGTTCATGTAGAATATGCACCCTCAGGATTGACCAAGGTTAAGTAAAGAGAGCCCGTTATGTATTTCATACGTTGGGAAGTGTATCAGTTTATGTAGAATATCCACCCGTCGAGACTGACCAAGGTTATGTTAGGGGAGTCTTTTACGTATTTGATGCGTTCCGCACCGGTCAGTTCATGTAGAATATGCACCCTCAGGATTGACCAAGGTTAAGTAAAGAGAGCCCGTTATGTATTTCATACGTTGGGAAGTGTATCAGTTTATGTAGAATATCCACCCGTCGAGACTGACCAAGGTTATGTTAGGGGAGTCTTTTACGTATTTGATGCGTTCCGCACCGGTCAGTTCATGTAGAATATGCACCCTCAGGATTGACCAAGGTTAAGTAAAGAGAGCCCGTTATGTATTTCATACGTTGGGAAGTGTATCAGTTTATGTAGAATATCCACCCGTCGAGACTGACCAAGGTTATGTTAGGGGAGTCTTTTACGTATTTGATGCGTTCCGCACCGGTCAGTTCATGTAGAATATGCACCCTCAGGATTGACCAAGGTTAAGTAAAGAGAGCCCGTTATGTATTTCATACGTTGGGAAGTGTATCAGTTTATGTAGAATATCCACCCGTCGAGACTGACCAAGGTTATGTTAGGGGAGTCTTTTACGTATTTGATGCGTTCCGCACCGGTCAGTTCATGTAGAATATGCACCCTCAGGATTGACCAAGGTTAAGTAAAGAGAGCCCGTTATGTATTTCATACGTTGGGAAGTGTATCAGTTTATGTAGAATATCCACCCGTCGAGACTGACCAAGGTTATGTTAGGGGAGTCTTTTACGTATTTGATGCGTTCCGCACCGGTCAGTTCATGTAGAATATGCACCCTCAGGATTGACCAAGGTTAAGTAAAGAGAGCCCGTTATGTATTTCATACGTTGGGAAGTGTATCAGTTTATGTAGAATATCCACCCGTCGAGACTGACCAAGGCTATGTTAGGGGAGTCTTTTAACGTATTTGATGCGTTCCGCACCGGTCAGTTCATGTAGAATATGCACCCTCAGGATTGACCAAGGTTAAGTAAAGAGAGCCCGTTATGTATTTCATACGTTGGGAAGTGTATCAGTTTATGTAGAATATCCACCCGTCGAGACTGACCAAGGTTATGTTAGGGGAGTCTTTTACGTATTTGATGCGTTCCGCACCGGTCAGTTCATGTAGAATATACACCCTCAGGATTGACCAAGGGTAAGTAAGGAGAGCCCGTTATGTATTTCATACGTTGGGAAGTGTATCAGTTTATGTAGAATATCCACCCGTCGAGACTGACCAAGGTTATGTTAGGGGAGTCTTTTACGTATTTGATGCGTTGCGCACCGGTCAGTTCATGTAGAATATGCACCCTCAGGATTGACCAAGGTTAAGTAAGGAGAGCCCGTTATGTATTTCATACGTTGGGAAGTGTATCAGTTTATGTAGAATATCCACCCGTCGAGACTGACCAAGGTTATGTTAGGGGAGTCTTTTACGTATTTGATGCGTTGCGCACCGGTCAGTTCATGTAGAATATGCACCCTCAGGATTGACCAAGGTTAAGTAAAGAGAGCCCGTTATGTATTTCATACGTTGGGAAGTGTATCAGTTTATGTAGAATATCCACCCGTCGAGACTGACCAAGGTTATGTTAGGGGAGTCTTTTTACGTATTTGATGCGTTGCGCACCGGTCAGTTCACGTAGAATATGCACCCTCAGGATTGACCAAGGTTAAGTAAGGAGAGCCCGTTATGTATTTCACATGTTGGGGATCGTATCAGTTTATGTAGAATATGCACGCGTCGAGACTGACCAAGGTTTTGTTAGGGAGCCTTTTATGTATCTGATGCGTTGCGGACCTGTCAGTTCATGTAGAATATGCACCCTCTGGATTGACCAAGGTTAAGTAAGGAGAGCCTGTTATGTATTTCATACGTTGGGAAGTGTATCAGTTTATGTAGAATATCCACCCGTAGAGACTGACCAAGGTTATGTTAGGGGAGTCTTTTACGTATTTGATGCGTTGCGCAGCGGTCAGTTCATGTAGAATATGCACCCTCAGGATTGACCAAGGTTAAGTAAAGAGAGCCCGTTATGTATTTCATACGTTGGGAAGTGTATCAGTTTATGTAGAATATCCACCCGTAGAGATTGACCAAGGTTATGTTAGGGGAGTCTTTTATGTATCTGATGCGTCGCGCACCGGTCAGTTCATGTAGAATATGCACCCTCAGGATTGACCAAGGTTAAGTAAGGAGAGCCCGTTATGTATTTCATACGTTGGGAAGTGTATCAGGTTATGTAGAATATGCACGCGTCGAGACTGACCAAGGTTTTGTTAGGGGAGCCTTTTACGTATCTGGTGCGTTGCGGACCGGTCAGTTCATGTAGAATATGCACCCTCAGGATTGACCAAGGTTAAGTAAGGAGAGCCCGTTATGTATTTCATACGTTGGGAAGTGTATCAGTTTATGTAGAATATCCACCCGTCGAGACTGACCAAGGTTATGTTAGGGGAGTCTTTTACGTATTTGATGCGTTGCGCACCGGTCAGTTCATGTAGAATATGCACCCTCAGGATTGACCAAGGTTAAGTAAAGAGAGCCCGTTATGTATTTCATACGTTGGGAAGTGTATCAGTTTATGTAGAATATCCACCCGTCGAGACTGACCAAGGTTATGTTAGGGGAGTCTTTTACGTATTTGATGCGTTGCGATCCGGTCAGTTCATGTAGAATATGCACCCTCAGGATTGACCAAGGTTAAGTAAAGAGAGCCCGTTATGTATTTCATACGTTGGGAAGTGTATCAGTTTATGTAGAATATCCACCCGTCGAGACTGACCAAGGTTATGTTAGGGGAGTCTTTTACGTATTTGATGCGTTGCGCACCGGTCAGTTCATGTAGAATATGCACCCTCAGGATTGACCAAGGTTAAGTAAGGAGAGCCCGTTATGTATTTCATACGTTGGGAAGTGTATCAGTTTATGTAGGATATCCACCCGTCGAGACTGACCAAGGTTATGTTAGGGGAGTCTTTTACGTATTTGATGCGTTGCGCACCGGTCAGTTCATGTAGAATATGCACCCTCAGGATTGACCAAGGTTAAGTAAGGAGAGCCCGTTATGTATTTCATACGTTGGGAAGTGTATCAGTTTCTGTAGAATATCCACCCGTAGAGACTGACCAAGGTTATGTTAGGGGAGTCTTTTACGTATTTGATGCGTTGCGCTCCGGTCAGTTCATGTAGAATATGCACCCTCAGGATTGAACAAGGTTAAGTAAGGAGAGCCCGTTATGTATTTCATACGTTGGGAAGTGTATCAGTTTATGTAGAATATCCACCCGTCGAGACTGACCAAGGTTATGTTAGGGGAGTCTTTTACGTATTTGATGCGTTGCGCACCGCTCAGTTCATGTAGAACATGCACCCTCAGGATTGACCAAGCTTAAGTAAGGAGAGCCCGTTATGTATTTCATACGTTGGGAAGTGTATCAGTTTATGTAGAATATCCACCCGTAGAGACTGACCAAGGTTATGTTAGGGGAGTCTTTTACGTATTTGATGCGTTGCGCACCGGTCAGTTCATGTAGAATATGCACCCTCAGGATTGACCAAGGTTAAGTAAGGAGAGCCCGTTATGTATTTCATACGTTGGGAAGTGTATCAGTTTATGTAGAATATCCACCCGTAGAGACTGACCAAGGTTATGTTAGGGGAGTCTTTTACGTATTTGATGCGTTGCGCACCGGTCAGTTCATGTAGAATATGCACCCTCAGGATTGACCAAGGTTAAGTAAGGAGAGCCCGTTATGTATTTCATACGTTGGGAAGTGTATCATTTATGTAGAATATCCACCCGTCGAGACTGACCAAGGTTATGTTAGGGGAGTCTTTTACGTATTTGATGCGTTGCGCACCGGTCAGTTCATGTAGAATATGCACCCTCAGGATTGACCAAGGTTAAGTAAGGAGAGCCCGTTATGTATTTCATACGTTGGGAAGTGTATCAGTTTATGTAGAATATCCACCCGTCGAGACTGACCAAGGTTATGTTAGGGGAGTCTTTTACGTATTTGATGCGTTGCGCACCGGTCAGTTCATGTAGAATATGCACCCTCAGGATTGACCAAGGTTAAGTAAGGAGAGCCCGTTATGTATTTCATACGTTGGGAAGTGTATCAGCTTATGTAGAATATCCACCCGTCGAGACTGACCAAGGTTATGTTAGGGGAGTCTTTTACGTATTTGATGCGTTGCGCACCGGTCAGTTCATGTAGAATATGCACCCTCAGGATTGACCAAGGTTAAGTAAAGAGAGCCCGTTATGTATTTCATACGTTGGGAAGTGTATCAGTTTATGTAGAATATCCACCCGTAGAGACTTACCAAGGTTATGTTAGGGGAGTCTTTTATGTATCTGATGCGTTGCGCACCGGTCAGTTCATGTAGAATATGCACCCTCAGGATTGACCAAGGTTAAGTAAGGAGAGCCTGTTATGTATTTCACATGTTGGGGAGCGTATCAGTTTATGTAGAATATGCACGCGTCGAGACTGACCAAGGTTTGTTAGGGGAGCCTTTTACGTATCTGGTGCGTTGCGGACCGGTCAGTTCATGTAGAATATGCACCCTCAGGATTGACCAAGGTTAAGTAAGGAGAGCCCGTTATGTATTTCATACGTTGGGAAGTGTATCAGTTTATGTAGAATATCCACCCGTCGAGACTGACCAAGGTTATGTTAGGGGAGTCTTTTACGTATTTGATGCGTTGCGCACCGGTCAGTTCATGTAGAATATGCACCCTCAGGATTGACCAAGGTTAAGTAAAGAGAGCCCGTTATGTATTTCATACGTTGGGAAGTGTATCAGTTTATGTAGAATATCCACCCGTCGAGACTGACCAAGGTTATGTTAGGGGAGTCTTTTACGTATTTGATGCGTTGCGCACCGGTCAGTTCATGTAGAATATGCACCCTCAGGATTGACCAAGGTTAAGTAAGGAGAGCCCGTTATGTATTTCATACGTTGGGAAGTGTATCAGTTTATGTAGAATATCCACCCGTCGAGACTGACCAAGGTTATGTTAGGCAGTCTTTTACGTATTGGATGCGTTGCGCACCGGTCAGTTCATGTAGAATATGCTCCCTCAGGATTGACCAAGGTGAGGTCAGGAGAGCCTGTTATGTATTTCACATGTTGGGGAGCGTATCAGTTTATGTAGAATATGCACGCGTCGAGACTGACCAAGGTTTTGTTAGGGGAGCCTTTTACGTATCTGATGCGTTGCGGACCGGTCAGTTCATGTAGAATATGCACCCTCGGGATTGACCAAGGTGAGGTCAGGAGAGCGTGTTATGTATTTCACATGTTGGGGAGCGTATCAGTTTATGTAGAATATGCACGCGTCGAGACTGACCAAGGTTTTGTTAGGGGAGCCTTTTACGTATCTGATGCGTTGCGGACCGGTCAGTTCATGTAGAATATGCACCCTCAGGATTGACCAAGGTTAAGTAAGGAGAGCCCGTTATGTATTTCATACGTTGGGAAGTGTATCAGTTTATGTAGAATATCCACCCGTCGAGACTGACCAAGGTTCTGTTAGGGGAGTCTTTTACGTATTTGATGCGTTGCGCACCGGTCAGTTCATGTAGAATATGCACCCTCAGGATTGACCAAGGTTAAGTAAGGAGAGCCCGTTATGTATTTCATACGTTGGGAAGTGTATCAGTTTATGTAGAATATCCACCCGTCGAGACTGACCAAGGTTATGTTAGGGGAGTCTTTTACGTATTTGATGCGTTGCGCACCGGTCAGTTCATGTAGAATATGCACCCTCAGGATTGACCAAGGTTAAGTAAGGAGAGCCCGTTATGTATTTCATACGTTGGGAAGTGTATCAGTTTATGTAGAATATCCACCCGTCGAGACTGACCAAGGTTATGTTAGGCAGTCTTTTACGTATTTGATGCGTTGCGCACCGGTCAGTTCATGTAGAATATGCACCCTCAGGATTGACCAAGGTTAAGTAAGGAGAGCCCGTTATGTATTTCATACGTTGGGAAGTGTATCAGTTTATGCAGAATATCCACCCGTAGAGACTGACCAAGGTTATGTTAGGGGAGTCTTTTACGTATTTGATGCGTTGCGCACCGGTCAGTTCATGTAGAATATGCACCCTCAGGATTGACCAAGGTTAAGTAAAGAGAGCCCGTTATGTATTTCATACGTTGGGAAGTGTATCAGTTTATGCAGAATATCCACCCGTAGAGACTGACCAAGGTTATGTTAGGGGAGTCTTTTATGTATCTGATGCGTTGCGCACCGGTCAGTTCATGTAGAATATGCACCCTCAGGATTGACCAAGGTTAAGTAAGGAGAGCCTGTTATGTATTTCACATGTTGGGGAGCGTATCAGTTTATGTAGAATATGCACGCGTCGGGACTGACCAAGGTTTTGTTAGGGGAGCCTTTTAGGTATCTGGTGCGTTGCGGACCGGTCAGTTCATGTAGAATATGCACCCTCAGGATTGACCAAGGTTAAGTAAAGAGAGCCCGTTATGTATTTCATACGTTGGGAAGTGTATCAGTTTATGTAGAATATCCACCCGTCGAGACTGACCAAGGTTATGTTAGGGGAGTCTTTTACGTATTTGATGCGTTGCGCACCGGTCAGTTCATGTAGAATATGCACCCTCAGGATTGACCAAGGTTTAGTAAGGAGAGCCCGTTATGTATTTCATACGTTGGGAAGTGTATCAGTTTATGTAGAATATCCACCCGTCGAGACTGACCAAGGTTATGTTAGGGAGTCTTTTACGTATTTGATGCGTTGCGCACCGGTCAGTTCATGTAGAATATGCACCCTCAGGATTGACCAAGGTTAAGTAAGGAGAGCCCGTTATGTATTTCATACGTTGGGAAGTGTATCAGTTTATGTAGAATATCCACCCGTCGAGACTGACCAAGGTTATGTTAGGCAGTCTTTTACGTATTTGATGCGTTGCGCACCGGTCAGTTCATGTAGAATATGCACCCTCAGGATTGACCAAGGTTAAGTAAGGAGAGCCCGTTATGTATTTCATACGTTGGGAAGTGTATCAGTTTATGCAGAATATCCACCCGTAGAGACTGACCAAGGTTATGTTAGGGGAGTCTTTTATGTATCTGATGCGTTGCGCACCGGTCAGTTCATGTAGAATATGCACCCTCAGGATTGACCAAGGTTAAGTAAGGAGAGCCTGTTATGTATTTCACATGTTGGGGAGCGTATCAGTTTATGTAGAATATGCACGCGTCGGGACTGACCAAGGTTTTGTTAGGGGAGCCTTTACGTATCTGGTGCGTTGCGGACCGGTCAGTTCATGTAGAATATGCACCCTCAGGATTGACCAAGGTTAAGTAAAGAGAGCCCGTTATGTATTTCATACGTTGGGAAGTGTATCAGTTTATGTAGAATATCCACCCGTCGAGACTGACCAAGGTTATGTTAGGGGAGTCTTTTACGTATTTGATGCGTTGCGCACCGGTCAGTTCATGTAGAATATGCACCCTCAGGATTGACCAAGGTTAAGTAAAGAGAGCCCGTTATGTATTTCATACGTTGGGAAGTGTATCAGTTTATGTAGAATATCCACCCGTCGAGACTGACCAAGGTTATGTTAGGGGAGTCTTTTACGTATTTGATGCGTTGCGCACCGGTCAGTTCATGTAGAATATGCACCCTCAGGATTGACCAAGGTTAAGTAAGGAGAGCCCGTTATGTATTTCATACGTTGGGAAGTGTATCAGTTTATGTAGGATATCCACCCGTCGAGACTGACCAAGGTTATGTTAGGGGAGTCTTTTACGTATTTGATGCGTTGCGCACCGGTCAGTTCATGTAGAATATGCACCCTCAGGATTGACCAAGGTTAAGTAAGGAGAGCCCGTTATGTATTTCATACGTTGGGAAGTGTATCAGTTTCTGTAGAATATCCACCCGTAGAGACTGACCAAGGTTATGTTAGGGGAGTCTTTACGTATTTGATGCGTTGCGCTCCGGTCAGTTCATGTAGAATATGCACCCTCAGGATTGAACAAGGTTAAGTAAGGAGAGCCCGTTATGTATTTCATACGTTGGGAAGTGTATCAGTTTATGTAGAATATCCACCCGTAGAGACTGACCAAGGTTATGTTAGGGGAGTCTTTTACGTATTTGATGCGTTGCGCACCGGTCAGTTCATGTAGAATATGCACCCTCAGGATTGACCAAGGTTAAGTAAGGAGAGCCCGTTATGTATTTCATACGTTGGGAAGTGTATCATTTTATGTAGAATATCCACCCGTCGAGACTGACCAAGGTTATGTTAGGGGAGTCTTTTACGTATTTGATGCGTTGCGCACCGGTCAGTTCATGTAGAATATGCACCCTCAGGATTGACCAAGGTTAAGTAAGGAGAGCCCGTTATGTATTTCATACGTTGGGAAGTGTATCAGTTTATGTAGAATATCCACCCGTCGAGACTGACCAAGGTTATGTTAGGGGAGTCTTTTACGTATTTGATGCGTTGCGCACCGGTCAGTTCATGTAGAATATGCACCCTCAGGATTGACCAAGGTTAAGTAAGGAGAGCCCGTTATGTATTTCATACGTTGGGAAGTGTATCAGCTTATGTAGAATATCCACCCGTCGAGACTGACCAAGGTTATGTTAGGGGAGTCTTTTACGTATTTGATGCGTTGCGCACCGGTCAGTTCATGTAGAATATGCACCCTCAGGATTGACCAAGGTTAAGTAAAGAGAGCCCGTTATGTATTTCATACGTTGGGAAGTGTATCAGTTTATGTAGAATATCCACCCGTAGAGACTTACCAAGGTTATGTTAGGGGAGTCTTTTATGTATCTGATGCGTTGCGCACCGGTCAGTTCATGTAGAATATGCACCCTCAGGATTGACCAAGGTTAAGTAAGGAGAGCCTGTTATGTATTTCACATGTTGGGGAGCGTATCAGTTTATGTAGAATATGCACGCGTCGAGACTGACCAAGGTTTTGTTAGGGGAGCCTTTTACGTATCTGGTGCGTTGCGGACCGGTCAGTTCATGTAGAATATGCACCCTCAGGATTGACCAAGGTTAAGTAAGGAGAGCCCGTTATGTATTTCATACGTTGGGAAGTGTATCAGTTT
Source organism: Ornithodoros turicata (assembly GCF_037126465.1). Classification (NCBI taxonomy): domain Eukaryota; kingdom Metazoa; phylum Arthropoda; class Arachnida; order Ixodida; family Argasidae; genus Ornithodoros; species Ornithodoros turicata. The sequence goes on along the minus strand of NW_026999323.1, from coordinate 279,126 downwards.
ATGTAGAATATCCACCCGTCGAGACTGACCAAGGTTATGTTAGGGGAGTCTTTTACGTATTTGATGCGTTGCGCACCGGTCAGTTCATGTAGAATATGCACCCTCAGGATTGACCAAGGTTAAGTAAAGAGAGCCCGTTATGTATTTCATACGTTGGGAAGTGTATCAGTTTATGTAGAATATCCACCCGTCGAGACTGACCAAGGTTATGTTAGGGGAGTCTTTTACGTATTTGATGCGTTGCGCACCGGTCAGTTCATGTAGAATATGCACCCTCAGGATTGACCAAGGTTAAGTAAGGAGAGCCCGTTATGTATTTCATACGTTGGGAAGTGTATCAGTTTATGTAGAATATCCACCCGTCGAGACTGACCAAGGTTATGTTAGGCAGTCTTTTACGTATTGGATGCGTTGCGCACCGGTCAGTTCATGTAGAATATGCTCCCTCAGGATTGACCAAGGTGAGGTCAGGAGAGCCTGTTATGTATTTCACATGTTGGGGAGCGTATCAGTTTATGTAGAATATGCACGCGTCGAGACTGACCAAGGTTTTGTTAGGGGAGCCTTTTACGTATCTGATGCGTTGCGGACCGGTCAGTTCATGTAGAATATGCACCCTCGGGATTGACCAAGGTGAGGTCAGGAGAGCGTGTTATGTATTTCACATGTTGGGAGCGTATCAGTTTATGTAGAATATGCACGCGTCGAGACTGACCAAGGTTTTGTTAGGGGAGCCTTTTACGTATCTGATGCGTTGCGGACCGGTCAGTTCATGTAGAATATGCACCCTCAGGATTGACCAAGGTTAAGTAAGGAGAGCCCGTTATGTATTTCATACGTTGGGAAGTGTATCAGTTTATGTAGAATATCCACCCGTCGAGACTGACCAAGGTTATGTTAGGGGAGTCTTTTACGTATTTGATGCGTTGCGCACCGGTCAGTTCATGTAGAATATGCACCCTCAGGATTGACCAAGGTTAAGTAAGGAGAGCCCGTTATGTATTTCATACGTTGGGAAGTGTATAAGTTTATGTAGAATATCCACCCGTCGAGACTGACCAAGGTTATGTTAGGGGAGTCTTTTACGTATTTGATGCGTTGCGCACCGGTCAGTTCATGTAGAATATGCACCCTCAGGATTGACCAAGGTTAAGTAAGGAGAGCCCGTTATGTATTTCATACGTTGGGAAGTGTATCAGTTTATGTAGAATATCCACCCGTCGAGACTGACCAAGGTTATGTTAGGCAGTCTTTTACGTATTTGATGCGTTGCGCACCGGTCAGTTCATGTAGAATATGCACCCCTCAGGATTGACCAAGGTTAAGTAAGGAGAGCCCGTTATGTATTTCATACGTTGGGAAGTGTATCAGTTTATGCAGAATATCCACCCGTAGAGACTGACCAAGGTTATGTTAGGGGAGTCTTTTACGTATTTGATGCGTTGCGCACCGGTCAGTTCATGTAGAATATGCACCCTCAGGATTGACCAAGGTTAAGTAAAGAGAGCCCGTTATGTATTTCATACGTTGGGAAGTGTATCAGTTTATGCAGAATATCCACCCGTAGAGACTGACCAAGGTTATGTTAGGGGAGTCTTTTATGTATCTGATGCGTTGCGCACCGGTCAGTTCATGTAGAATATGCACCCTCAGGATTGACCAAGGTTAAGTAAGGAGAGCCTGTTATGTATTTCACATGTTGGGGAGCGTATCAGTTTATGTAGAATATGCACGCGTCGGGACTGACCAAGGTTTTGTTAGGGGAGCCTTTTACGTATCTGGTGCGTTGCGGACCGGTCAGTTCATGTACAATATGCACCCTCAGGATTGACCAAGGTTAAGTAAAGAGAGCCCGTTATGTATTTCATACGTTGGGAAGTGTATCAGTTTATGTAGAATATCCACCCGTCGAGACTGACCAAGGTTATGTTAGGGGAGTCTTTTACGTATTTGATGCGTTGCGCACCGGTCAGTTCATGTAGAATATGCACCCTCAGGATTGACCAAGGTTAAGTAAGAGAGCCCGTTATGTATTTCATACGTTGGGAAGTGTATCAGTTTATGTAGAATATCCACCCGTCGAGACTGACCAAGGTTATGTTAGGGGAGTCTTTTACGTATTTGATGCGTTGCGCACCGGTCAGTTCATGTAGAATATGCACCCTCAGGATTGACCAAGGTTAAGTAAGGAGAGCCCGTTATGTATTTCATACGTTGGGAAGTGTATCAGTTTATGTAGAATATCCACCCGTAGAGACTGACCAAGGTTATGTTAGGGGAGTCTTTTACGTATTTGATGCGTTGCGCACCGGTCAGTTCATGTAGAATATGCACCCTCAGGATTGACCAAGGTTAAGTAAAGAGAGCCCGTTATGTATTTCATACGTTGGGAAGTGTATCAGTTTATGTAGAATATCCACCCGTAGAGACTGACCAAGGTTACGTTAGGGGAGTCTTTTATGTATCTGATGCGTTGCGCACCGGTCAGTTCATGTAGAATATGCACCCTCAGGATTGACCAAGGTTAAGTAAGGAGAGCCTGTTATGTATTTCACATGTTGGGGAGCGTATCAGTTTATGTAGAATATGCACGCGTCGGACTGACCAAGGTTTTGTTAGGGGAGCCTTTTACGTATCTGGTGCGTTGCGGACCGGTCAGTTCATGTACAATATGCACCCTCAGGATTGACCAAGGTTAAGTAAGGAGAGCCCGTTATGTATTTCATACGTTGGGAAGTGTATCAGTTTATGTAGAATATCCACCCGTCGAGACTGACCAAGGTTATGTTAGGGAGTCTTTTACGTATTTGATGCGTTGCGCACCGGTCAGTTCATGTAGAATATGCACCCTCAGGATTGACCAAGGTTAAGTAAAGAGAGCCCGTTATGTATTTCATACGTTGGGAAGTGTATCAGTTTATGTAGAATATCCACCCGTCGAGACTGACCAAGGTTATGTTAGGGGAGTCTTTTACGTATTGGATGCGTTGCGCACCGGTGAGTTCATGTAGAATATGCACCCTCAGGATTGACCAAGGTTAAGTAAGGAGAGCCCGTTATGTATTTCATACGTTGGGAAGTGTATCAGTTTATGTAGAATATCCACCCGTCGAGACTGACCAAGGTTATGTTAGGGGAGTCTTTTACGTATTTGATGCGTTGCGCACCGGTCAGTTCATGTAGAATATGCACCCTCAGGATTGACCAAGGTTAAGTAAGGAGAGCCCGTTATGTATTTCATACGTTGGGAAGTGTATCAGTTTATGTAGAATATCCACCCGTCGAGACTGACCAAGGTTATGTTAGGGGAGTCTTTTACGTATTTGATGCGTTGCGCACCGGTCAGTTCATGTAGAATATGCTCCCTCAGGATTGACCAAGGTGAGGTCAGGAGAGCCTGTTATGTATTTCACATGTTGGGGAGCGTATCAGTTTATGTAGAATATGCACGCGTCGGGACTGACCAAGGTTTTGTTAGGGGAGCCTTTTACGTATCTGGTGCGTTGCGGACCGGTCAGTTCATGTACAATATGCACCCTCAGGATTGACCAAGGTTAAGTAAGGAGAGCCCGTTATGTATTTCATACGTTGGGAAGTGTATCAGTTTATGTAGAATATCCACCCGTCGAGACTGACCAAGGTTATGTTAGGGGAGTCTTTTACGTATTTGATGCGTTGCGCACCGGTCAGTTCATGTAGAATATGCACCCTCAGGATTGACCAAGGTTAAGTAAAGAGAGCCCGTTATGTATTTCATACGTTGGGAAGTGTATCAGTTTATGTAGAATATCCACCCGTCGAGACTGACCAAGGTTATGTTAGGGGAGTCTTTTACGTATTGGATGCGTTGCGCACCGGTGAGTTCATGTAGAATATGCACCCTCAGGATTGACCAAGGTTAAGTAAGGAGAGCCCGTTATGTATTTCATACGTTGGGAAGTGTATCAGTTTATGTAGAATATCCACCCGTCGAGACTGACCAAGGTTATGTTAGGGGAGTCTTTTACGTATTTGATGCGTTGCGCACCGGTCAGTTCATGTAGAATATGCTCCCTCAGGATTGACCAAGGTGAGGTCAGGAGAGCCTGTTATGTATTTCACATGTTGGGGAGCGTATCAGTTTATGTAGAATATGCACGCGTCGAGACTGACCAAGGTTTTGTTAGGGGAGTCTTTTACGTATTTGATGCGTTGCGCACCGGTCAGTTCATGTAGAATATGCACCCTCAGGATTGACCAAGGTTAAGTAAAGAGAGCCCGTTATGTATTTCATACGTTGGGAAGTGTATCAGTTTATGTAGAATATCCACCCGTCGAGACTGACCAAGGTTATGTTAGGGGAGTCTTTTACGTATTGGATGCGTTGCGCACCGGTGAGTTCATGTAGAATATGCACCCTCAGGATTGACCAAGGTTAAGTAAGGAGAGCCCGTTATGTATTTCATACGTTGGGAAGTGTATCAGTTTATGTAGAATATCCACCCGTCGAGACTGACCAAGGTTATGTTAGGGGAGTCTTTTACGTATTTGATGCGTTGCGCACCGGTCAGTTCATGTAGAATATGCACCCTCAGGATTGACCAAGGTTAAGTAAAGAGAGCCCGTTATGTATTTCATACGTTGGGAAGTGTATCAGTTTATGTAGAATATCCACCCGTCGAGACTGACCAAGGTTATGTTAGGGGAGTCTTTTACGTATTGGATGCGTTGCGCACCGGTGAGTTCATGTAGAATATGCACCCTCAGGATTGACCAAGGTTAAGTAAGGAGAGCCCGTTATGTATTTCATACGTTGGGAAGTGTATCAGTTTATGTAGAATATCCACCCGTCGAGACTGACCAAGGTTATGTTAGGGGAGTCTTTTACGTATTTGATGCGTTGCGCACCGGTCAGTTCATGTAGAATATGCTCCCTCAGGATTGACCAAGGTGAGGTCAGGAGAGCCTGTTATGTATTTCACATGTTGGGGAGCGTATCAGTTTATGTAGAATATGCACGCGTCGAGACTGACCAAGGTTTTGTTAGGGGAGCCTTTTACGTATCTGATGCGTTGCGGACCGGTCAGTTCATGTAGAATATGCACCCTCAGGATTGACCAAGGTTAAGTAAGGAGAGCCCGTTATGTATTTCATACGTTGGGAAGTGTATCAGTTTATGTAGAATATCCACCCGTCGAGACTGACCAAGGTTATGTTAGGGGAGTCTTTTACGTATTTGATGCGTTGCGCACCGCTCAGTTCATGTAGAATATGCACCCTCGGGATTGACCAAGGTGAGGTCAGGAGAACCTGTTATGTATTTCACATGTTGGGGAGCGTATCAGTTTATGTAGAATATGCACGCGTCGAGACTGACCAAGGTTTTGTTAGGGGAGCCTTTTACGTATCTGATGCGTTGCGGACCGGTCAGTTCATGTAGAATATGCACCCTCGGGATTGTCCAAGGTGAGGTCAGGAGAGCCTGTTATGTATTTCACATGTTGGGGAGCGTATCAGTTTATGTAGAATATGCACGCGTCGAGACTGACCAAGGTTTTGTTAGGGGAGCCTTTTACGTATCTGATGCGTTGCGGACCGGTCAGTTCATGTAGAATATGCACCCTCGGGATTGACCAAGGTGAGGTCAGGAGAGCCTGTTATGTATTTCACATGTTCGGGAGCGTATCAGTTTATGTAGAATATGCACGCGTCGAGACTGACCAAGGTTTTGTTAGGGGAGCCTTTTACGTATCTGATGCGTTGCGGACCGGTCAGTTCATGTAGAATATGCACCCTCAGGATTGACCAAGGTTAAGTAAGGAGAGCCCGTTATGTATTTCATACGTTGGGAAGTGTATCAGTTTATGTAGAATATCCACCCGTCGAGACTGACCAAGGTTATGTTAGGGGAGTCTTTTACGTATTTGATGCGTTGCGCACCGGTCAGTTCATGTAGAATATGCACCCTCGGCATTGACCAAGGTGAGGTCAGGAGAACCTGTTATGTATTTCACATGTTGGGGAGCGTATCAGTTTATGTAGAATATGCACGCGTCGAGACTGACCAAGGTTTTGTTAGGGGAGCCTTTTACGTATCTGATGCGTTGCGGACCGGTCAGTTCATGTAGAATATGCACCCTCGGGATTGTCCAAGGTGAGGTCAGGAGAGCCTGTTATGTATTTCACATGTTGGGGAGCGTATCAGTTTATGTAGAATATGCACGCGTCGAGACTGACCAAGGTTATGTTAGGGGAGTCTTTTACGTATTTGATGCGTTGCGCACCGCTCAGTTCATGTAGAATATGCACCCTCGGGATTGACCAAGGTGAGGTCAGGAGAACCTGTTATGTATTTCACATGTTGGGGAGCGTATCAGTTTATGTAGAATATGCACGCGTCGAGACTGACCAAGGTTTTGTTAGGGGAGCCTTTTACGTATCTGATGCGTTGCGGACCGGTCAGTTCATGTAGAATATGCACCCTCGGGATTGTCCAAGGTGAGGTCAGGAGAGCCTGTTATGTATTTCACATGTTGGGGAGCGTATCAGTTTATGTAGAATATGCACGCGTCGAGACTGACCAAGGTTTTGTTAGGGGAGCCTTTTACGTATCTGATGCGTTGCGGACCGGTCAGTTCATGTAGAATATGCACCCTCGGGATTGACCAAGGTGAGGTCAGGAGAGCCTGTTATGTATTTCACATGTTGGGGAGCGTATCAGTTTATGTAGAATATGCACGCGTCGAGACTGACCAAGGTTTTGTTAGGGGAGCCTTTTACGTATCTGATGCGTTGCGGACCGGTCAGTTCATGTAGAATATGCACCCTCGGGATTGACCAAGGTGAGGTCAGGAGAGCCTGTTATGTATTTCACATGTTGGGGAGCGTATCAGTTTATGTAGAATATGCACGCGTCGAGACTGACCAAGGTTTTGTTAGGGGAGCCTTTTACGTATCTGATGCGTTGCGGACCGGTCAGTTCATGTAGAATATGCACCCTCGGGATTGACCAAGGTGAGGTCAGGAGAGCCTGTTATGTATTTCACATGTTGGGGAGCGTATCAGTTTATGTAGAATATGCACGCGTCGAGACTGACCAAGGTTTTGTTAGGGGAGCCTTTTACGTATCTGATGCGTTGCGGACCGGTCAGTTCATGTAGAATATGCACCCTCGGGATTGACCAAGGTGAGGTCAGGAGAGCCTGTTATGTATTTCACATGTTGGGGAGCGTATCAGTTTATGTAGAATATGCACGCGTCGAGACTGACCAAGGTTTTGTTAGGGGAGCCTTTTACGTATCTGATGCGTTGCGGACCGGTCAGTTCATGTAGAATATGCACCCTCGGGATTTACCAAGGTGAGGTCAGGAGAGCCTGTTATGTATTTCACATGTTGGGGAGCGTATCAGTTTATGTAGAATATGCACGCGTCGAGACTGACCAAGGTTTTGTTAGGGGAGCCTTTTACGTATCTGATGCGTTGCGGACCGGTCAGTTCATGTAGAATATGCACCCTCGGGATTGACCAAGGTGAGGTCAGGAGAGCCTGTTATGTATTTCACATGTTGGGGAGCGTATCAGTTTATGTAGAATATGCACGCGTCGAGACTGACCAAGGTTTTGTTAGGGGAGCCTTTTACGTATCTGATGCGTTGCGGACCGGTCAGTTCATGTAGAATATGCACCCTCGGGATTGACCAAGGTGAGGTCAGGAGAGCCTGTTATGTATTTCACATGTTGGGGAGCGTATCAGTTTATGTAGAATATGCACGCGTCGAGACTGACCAAGGTTTTGTTAGGGGAGCCTTTTACGTATCTGATGCGTTGCGGATCGGTCAGTTCATGTAGAATATGCACCCTCGGGATTGACCAAGGTGAGGTCAGGAGAGCCTGTTATGTATTTCACATGTTGGGGAGCGTATCAGTTTATGTAGAATATGCACGCGTCGAGACTGACCAAGGTTTTGTTAGGGGAGCCTTTTACGTATTTGATCCGTTGCGCACCGGTCAGTGCACCGCTTGCGACGCCCTCAGCTGGCGCCGTTTCCAAACTGGCGCACCGAGGGCCGAATGAGGGCTTCTTCGCACTTATATTTTCCTCGCATTGTAGCACTCTTGCGCAGTCGTACTTTCTTTTGCGTGCTTGTAACGATCTTTAAATTTGTTCCGACTAGGTTGTTCATGGGGTCAGTGCAAATAAAAATTGGATTTAATCACGTTGAACCTCACGGTTGCAAAATGCACACGGTCAGTAGTCGCTGTATCATGTCAGCTGCAAAAACAAAATACTTCGACAATTTTTCGCAGAGCACAGAGGCAACGCTGTGTTATAGCTCCCTTTGCATTAATTGGTCATGCAAGTCTAAATGTGGTCAACATGTGACATGCTTTTAGACGTCTAACGGTAGACGTTTACTGCGAAACATCTCTGCCATGTCTGGTAGACCACCCCTTCTTAGACGTCTAAATAACAGTATAACGTTATGGACAGCTTCTATATACGTCTAAATTTATCCGTATCCCTAAAGTCTCCAGTTAGCCCATTTTTAGACTATACTAGCGCATGTGTTACGTGGGTTGTACGTGGCATTCATTTCCCGGAACAGACCTTCAGTACGTGTTCGTTGTAGCAACTGTGTAACCGCTGACAACAGATGGTGCGAATGCGACAGTAGCTTTCACTGTCATTTAGAGTGTACGATTCCAGCCACAGAACATCAGTTCTCTCATTTAGAGTGTCAAGGCTGCGAGAGATTATATTTCCACAAACTAGTTGCTGGCCGAGAGCGTCCTTCACGAGAGCTGCGTTATTTCCTTGACAACCACGCGTTCACAACCACATGTGCACGCGAAATATAAAAACTAAAGCAGAATTCGACACCTACCGTAATTCAAATGACAAAGTTACGGACATGAACGAGACAGGGATTCAGATTATACAGAGCGTAGAAACCGTTGCGTGCTGGATGGATTCGCAGAATACGCAATTAACACGTACGGGGGGGGGGATATATTTATTACAAGAAGAAAAAGAAGAGAAGGATGAAACACAGCATGTTATATTAGAGAGAAAGAGAGAAAAAAAGACGCGGGCAATGTGTGCACAACAGCTTCCTTAACAAAGACGCGATTTGCGGGAATGATCACGAGATGCTGAATTGCAACTTACAAGCAAATGTGGCAGAGTTGGAAGAAAGGCTTCGTAGCAGCCACAGATGCTTCCGATGCGGCAAACAGTATCATACAGCAAAGGTCTGCCGATCATTTCGTAGCCTCAAATGCAGAAAATGTAATGGACGACACTTAACTGTGCTGTGCAAGCAGAAGAGTACAGTACCAAGGTATGGAGGGACGGTACTCGCAAGTGGCACGTGGCAACGTACAGGTTTGCGACAGGACATAGTCCTGCTGCAGACTGCGCAAGTAGTCGTTTGCGCGGCCGGAGGAAAGGAGAAGTGCGTCCGTATCCTCATAGATGGGGGAAGTTTCGTTAAGCGAGCACTGTCCAAGAAGTTGCAATTACCGACTGTTGGGAAAGAGCATTTGGTCATCAATACGGTAGGCAAGGCCGGAACCGAATCGTTGCATCGTAGAGTGAAAGTCAGGCTTCGGTCGCAGTATACTTCCGAGGAAGTTTGCATTGAAGCTCTTGAGATACCAGAAATCTGCATCGGCAATCTTCCTAATATTGACCGGAAATCTCTTGCTCAGCTGAAGTCCGAGGGAATGTCTTTAGCAGATGAAGCTACGTTCGCTGACGCGTCACCTGAAATACTGATACTTGTAGGAGCAGATTTCTATGGGTCCGTTGTAGCAGGGAGACAAGTACGAGTTCGTGACAATCTCATCGGTATGGAAACCATTTTCGGATGGACTCTACAAGGCCCTACGGGAAAGCAATCAGGTTACGAGTCTAACGCTCTACATGTGCAAGTGTCCAGCGTTAACCACGACGAGGTCTCCAATGCGCTGCAGTCTTTCTGGGAGTTAGAGCACCTTGGTATTGTTGACAGTGAAGAGTCGGAGGGCAAGAAGCATGAAGTTTTCCAGAGGTTTCAGGACACAACCAGATTTGAAGATGGTCGTTATACAGTGCGCCTGCCGTGGAATGAAGACCTCGTCTCACGACTGGGAAACAACAAAGCTGTAGCGGAGCAGCGTTTACGCAGCGCCACCCGTACTCTTTTGAGAGATCAAGATGTCATGAACGAATACGATCAGGTGATACGACAGTATCTCATTAACGGTCATGCCGAGCGTATTGATGCAGCATCACCAACACCTGTTGCTGCCCCGGAATATTACATGCCACATCATGCAGTTATCAGACGCGAGAGGGAGACTACGAAGGTTAGAATTGTATTCGACGCCTCATCGAGTGCTCCGGGTTTTCTATCCCTGAACCAAGTTCTGCACGCCGGTCCAAACTTGAACTCTGACATCCTTTCTCTGCTCTTAAGGTTTCGAATGCATCGCATAGGCATGGTGGCAGACATCGAGAAAGCTTTCTTGCAGATTGCACTTCACAAACAGGATACAGACGCTCTGCGCTTCTTATGGTACACTTCGACGCCGATCGCAGGACAGCCTCTACCGTCTATTGAGACATGGCGCATGACACAAGTGCCATTCGGAGCACGATCTAGTCCGTTCCTGCTGTCCGCGACCATTCAGCATCATTTACAGCAAGTAGAGAAGGATTACTTGCAGACTGCTACGCTCTTGGAGCAATCCTTTTACGTGGACGATTTAGTGGTCAGTGTCAGCACCTCAGGAAATGCCAGGACACTTCATGAGGAAACTCTGAGCATATTCGAAGCGGCCGGCATGAAGATAAAGAAGTGGGTCACTAACGACGAGGCACTTCTACGAGAGATGTTTAAAAAGGGGAACTCTACAACGGAGACTACACAGAATCAGACTAAGAAGGTTTTGGGGGTCATATGGGATCTTCAACATGATCAGTTACGATGTTCAGTTGCGTCTGTCCTGGACTCCATGACGGAAAAGGAGAGTGTCAAGAGACATGTACTGCAGACCATTTCCAGGATTTACGACCCATTTGGCCTGTTAGGACCCTTCACTATTTCGGGCAAGATCATGCTCCAGAAGATTTGGGAGGCAGGATTGCAATGGAATGATCAGTTACCTTCAGACATCGATGCAGAGTGGAGAGAGTGGTGCAAAGGAGTCGCGGAACTGCAGCACATATCTGTTCCTAGGGAGATAGCGAGCAACTCATTCGTCGACAGGCTGCGCAAGTTGCATATTTTCGCAGACGCCAGCCCAAGGGCATATGGTGCGGTAGTCTACCTCGAGCATTTGTCCGACGACGGTTCTCGCGGCATGGCATTTCTACTTAGCAAAAGCAGAGTCTCACCTCTCAAGCGCCAGACACTTCCGAGGCTTGAACTCACAGCAGCTCTTCTTGCTGCCAGATTATATCGCTTTGTATCCACTGCTTTGCAGACAGAGTTCGATTATGTATGTTGGACAGATTCCTTAATCACCTTGCATTGGATCAAGGGATCGGCATCCAGATGGAAGACCTACGTGGCAAACCGGGTGCGCCAGATACATGAGCTGACTTCTCCTGAAAGATGGCGTCATTGTCCTGGTGAAGAGAATCCGGCAGACTTTCTCACGAGAGGGATTAAGGGGCATGAGCTGCGTGACTGTGAAGTTTGGTGGAAAGGCCCACGATGGCTGAGTCAGCCAGATTTATGGCCGCACACAGCATTTCCAGATCATACTGAAGGAGACGAGGAATGCTTGGACGCTCAGGTGGCATTGGTCAGCTGCACGACACATTTACTTTCACCCGAACGTTTCAGTAGTGCCAATCGACTTCTTAGAGTCACCGCATGGATACTGCGCTACGTACACAACTCGAAGCGGTCAAACGTCAAGAAAACAGGTCCTCTCTCTACTGAAGAAATGGCGTCATCAGAGCTGTACTGGATCAAGGCTACTCAGACAAAGCTACTTACAGAAAGGTCCTCTCATCTCGAGAACTTCCGCCATTACCAGGATAACGATGGACTACTGCGACTAGAGGGTCGTCTGCAGTGCTCTCAGCAGTCACAAGCAGCCAAGCATCCCATACTGTTGCCGCCAGCGTCAGAGGCTTGGTTCACGTTGCTTATCATACTCAGAGAGCACTTAAGGATGTCCCACGCCGGTGTACAGGAAACTCTGCACCAGTTAAGAGAAGAATTCTGGGTAATCAAAGGTCGTCAGTCAGTGAAGTATGCTCTTTATCAATGTCTTTTTTGTCGACGACTGAAGACACGCCCCTGCACAGAGCAGGAGGCACCCTTACCTGCCGATAGGGTCACTCAGCAACTTGCGTTTGAAGTCGTTGGCGTAGATTTTGCGGGGCCACTTTATTACAGAACGGCCGAAGGGCAACGGAAAGCGTACGTGGCTCTTTTTACTTGCACAGTCACCAGGGCAATTCATCTTGAGCTCGTCTCCGACCAATCCTTCGGGACCTTCCTTATGGCCGTCAGACGCTTTGTAGCACGCCGAGGTTTGCCAAGGAAGGTCTATTCAGATAACTTCTTAACCTTTAAGAAAGCCGCTCGAGAGATTCCTGCCTTGCTGGCGAATCAGTTCCAAGCGGTACGTGAGTATGCCACACAAGCACGAATAACATGGGAGTTTATTGCCGAACGTGCCGCCTGGTGGGGAGGCTTCTGGGAGCGTATGGTACGCTCAGTTAAAGATGCTCTCAGAAGAACACTAGGTCGGAGTCAGCTAGACTTTCAACAGTTGCTGACCGTGTTAACAGAAGTCGAAGCGATCGTCAACTCACGGCCATTGACACAAATGTCAGAAGATCCTGGCGACACCCAAGCTTTGTCTCCGTCGCATCTGATATTGGGGAAGCGACTCACGGCGTTGCCGCCAATTAAGAGACGTCAGGCAGCGTGCGTAGACGCCGAACCGTTAGAGGTGCTGCAAGTAAAGGAAAGGCTCCTCACTGCATACTGGAGGCAGTGGAACAAGGACTACTTGCTACAGCTTAGATCTGCAAACCTGAGTCGACATGCAACCTCCAACAGCGTTCAACCGCATCAACTCGTACTACTGGCGGATCAGCGGCAGCCAAGGATGTTTTGGAAGCTAGCAAGGGTGCAGGAGCTTCATACTGGACGTGATGGACTTGTACGATCGTGCACGCTCAAGACAGTCACTGGTTCCTTCATCAGAAGACCAATTCAGCTACTTCATCCTCTTGAGGTCTAGATTTGAGACGCATCGGGCGGGGGAGTGTTAAGGAAGAGGTGGATTAACAGCTGGGCTCGTGCTAATCCCCGAGCTAAGAGGGCGTGCACTATTATTCTTTTGGCTTTTGTTCAGTAAACGTTTTGCTCTGGCTCCGATCGTCTGGCTCTTCCTCTACAGGGGATGTTGAAGCGTGTCTTCCCATTTCGCCTATTCCCATTTTGCCTAATGCTTCTTAGCGGATTATCTCGCCATCCCTTAGCAGATTCACTGACCTCGAACTGCAGGGGGTCCCATTTGGCCTAATGTATGCTGCAGACAGTCCCACTTCGCCTACTAATCCGTGTTACGTAAGAAAGAAGGCGGTCCTCTGCCAAAAGTCAATTTCGGATCTTCATATAACTTTACATGCAACCTTGTTGGTTTCACTGAAGCATGAGGTCTGTATTTATAATTCATATTACACTAGGGTTTCTTCCCTCATCTGTTGGTTCACAAATATAGACTGTGCAAGAGTGAAAACATAGTTTTTATTTACATTTTTTTTAATTAAAAGGGCAGCTTTGTTTTCTGCGCTTCAAAATTCTTCCAAATTTGCAGCTCTACTCAATATGCATTAGATGTCCCACGGCATCGAGGTACGACATCATGTCCCGTTCGCCATTCTGAATTATTGACTGCTCAATGACATTCTTAAGTAGCATCACAACTTTTTATTAATTCCAACGCCCTACGCCGGCTTTTTCAACTGACCCTAAGTGATTTGGGAGAAATTCACAGCACACCCTGGAGGAGACTAGAATTTGTACGACAGTGACCAGAAAAGGAATTCCTGTCGGAAATATTTCCGTGTATAACTCCCACCGTTAGATAATGGGCAGGCCCTCTTCAGAGCACCTTTTTACCGAAAAACGCGCGCGTTATACACCGGAAAATACGGTAGTTAGGTTGAACGTAGGTTAAGGCGTCTCGCTCGGTGGTGTCGTGCTAGCTGGGAGGCGGTGGGTTCGAATCCTGCCACCGGTTGTGCTGTCTGAGGTTTTCCCTGGGTTTTCCGAATACTTTCGGGACGAATACCGGCACAGTTCCCCCTGAAGTCTGCCCAAGACGCATATTAACCCCCTATCCCCCCACTCCTTCCTGCTGTCCTCTCTCCATCTGTTCTCATCTGTACGTCGCTCATAGTCACCTCTCATCTCCACATAGCCACATCTCGCTCATAGCCACCTCTCATCTCCACATAGCCACATCTCGCTCATAGCCACCTCTCATCTCCACATAGCCACATCTCGCTCATAGCCACCTCGCCGTCGCTCATAGCTTCGCGGCGCTAACACGAAAGAAAAAAAAGAGTTAAATTAAACACGACTATAGTGACACCAGTTTCCATATTTAGCATCGCTCAGGTGACACTGAACATGGCTCGAAGCCTTGTTTCATTCGTCATGCTGTCCATCACGAGTCACTATGTAAAATGTTTGTAAAATGTTTTTGTTGTATTTGTACATTATATTTACACCTTATATTTGCAAATGTAAGGGGTCTTTGTTTCGGACGACGTAAGGTAGTTGTCCGACGAGCACATTCATTTCTTGCACACGTCATCATCGGGTCGGAGCGTGTAAGTAAAGCCCACTTGCCGACAGTCCGGTTTTGCCTAATGAGATTGCACGGCAGTCCCATTTCGCCTAACGGCTGTTACCCCTCCCGCCTCTTTAATCCGATAATCCGGGTTAGGCAAAATGGGAATAGGCGAAATGGGATGTAACCTGTTGAAGGAGGGGGGTCCGACAGCGCTGCCGGCCGGAGACCGCAGAGCGACCTTGTGCCTTCCCCGAAACCCTGGACCCAGGCAGCACAATGTAGGTACTGAATGTCGAGTGCAATGGGTGTGGACAGGTAGGTGGAAGGTCTTGAACAGACCCGTGACGAGAAGACACATACCGTCCACCCCCACTGCACTCGACTTTCAGTGCATTGTGCTGCCTGGAGAGGGAGGATCTGGAGGATCGCCTTGCGTTTTTCGGCTGTCTGCGCTGTAAATTTTCCCCTGTCCTATGTAGGTCTGTGACACATGTGTTGTAGTTGCTGATCTGATTCCTCCCTTTACTTATTATATTTTCAGCCTCCTCGGCTAGCTAGAACAGCGTCTTCGTTTGTGTTTTGTTCTTCTATTTCCCTTAGATATTTCCATCTTTCCCTTCCTCTCTACCTGTATACGTATACGTCCAGTTGTATGGCTACTCTTTGACCTGACGAACGGTACGGGCTCTGCAGGAAGGTCTCGTTTGTGTTAATTGTAATAAAGCGTTCCTGCCCGTTTCTTTTCTTCTCTCTGTGTAAATAGTGTATACATCGTTTCTCAGGAACATCCTTTCCAGAAATATCGTTAACCGAAGTACCGTTTATCCTGAAAGAGGGAGCAGTCGGATGAGTAGATTTCGACGCACGTGTCATTGGTTGGGATTATCAGTATGAGAACATGCCCTGACATTTGTTGGAACCGATTACGTGAAAATACTTATACAATATATATAATACTACAAATAAGCAGGAAAAATCAGAAGACGACAAAGAGCTTACTTACTTACATTAGCACATATAGGGATAGGGACGGGACTTTGCCAGTCCCGTCGAAGGCAGCGCTGACTGCCGAAACGTGGACCCCTATCCCTATATGTGTTAATAAACTCCCCTTTGTGTTTTCCTGTAAGCTCTTTGTCGTCTTCTGATTTTTCCTGCTTATTTCATTCTCGTGGTCAACCGCCCTCCTAAGCTTCTAATCTAATACTACAAATATATATACACTACTACAACAATACTAATAATAATAATACAAAAAATATATGCAACGTCCGGTTGCCCGTATTTATTGCTATGGTGGAACTGAAAACACTGCGGGATACTGCATACGATGAGCGAGGAAAGTATTCTGAGTACCGAAGAAAGTACGTTAAATGCCTCAGAAATACTTGTCGCAAAAAGTATGGAGTAGATACTAAAATGTCGGGAAAAGTATTTAAAATATTATGTTTCAAGTACGAACTCAAGATACGTTCAAGCATGGTCATATACACTTGCAATTCTGATGCAGCTTTTCTGTGGCTGAAATCAAGCATCGTAGAGGATGAATGTTTCCTACGTTACGGTGCGAGATACTTGTTTCCTAGCAACGACGCTCCCGCTGCTCAAGTGGCTTGCCGCCTACATTTTTATACAGGACGGGTTTTGTGGCCTTCTATAAGATTGGGCTGTAAACGCAGCAAAGTTTATTATAACGACAATATTGAACGTGGGGATAATTTTGAATAAGACAGCAAAGCCGGAGGGTTCTCTCTATACAGCACACGTGGCAGTCATTGCACCCTTTTGCGCCAATTATCTGAACAGCGGTAGTGGGAGTGTACAATCTGTTTCCTTTAAAAGCAAACTGCTTCTCATTCAGATCTACCACAGGATGTCCTTCCAATACGTGACCTTCTACAGTAATGATGAGGAGATATGTAGGAAGCGGATGCAAACGAGACTCTGTACAAATTGTTTCCGAAACGCTTCGAAAGGAAATCGATGTCGTTCATATTTCAATAACATTCACCGTGTGGGCGAGGACTTCCCGGTTGCGATTTGCTTAGTCTACGGATCGTACTACATGCTCATAAAGCGAACAAATCTTTTACCGAACAGAAATGCAATGAAGGATCGCTAAGCGTGATCCAAATACTTCAATCGAATGCGTTCGAGAGAAAGTAACAATATTTACGCGTTATTATTAATGAAGAAATCATTGACAGGAGTGTTTCTTATTGAGACGAGTTAACCATGCATTCTGAACCTTGTGTTGAGGCAAGCACGCAGCCTTCTTGAGAAATAACCTCGTTACCTTTATGTCCTGCAAACGGCGGGGCAGTGGATTAGAAATTATAGAAATAAAATGCATCAACAACCATCGACGAGATTCTAAGCGTAGAAAATCCAACGAGAATGTAAGAAAATGTTGAGTGAATGTTGAATGTAAGTAAGAGAACGTTGAAGAAAGTACCTGAGGCCGGTTTCACGTCAGTTCAGGCAGGGAGGTCCCATCGACCTCTTGGATTTTCATTATTTTTTTTATATTTAGAAGCTCATCGTACATGATGACCAACAGCGGTAAAATGAATAATTTCTACGAAATAGTTTTCGCGCAAAAAAAATCCAGAAAATCCGGCCCTGAATTCGAGTGTTTCAGTTTTGCCCTGTTCGCACGCGTATATCTCAGAAGTTTTAAGAGATACTGCAGTGAATCTTTTTAATGCTTTAGTATGCCTACAGGCCAGCAGTCCAAGCGCAAATTTTGGCGCGCAGGAGCAACACTCTATAATATAAAAAATGGCGAACATGCTCTCTCGTGCGGCTTTGTTTCAATTTCGACGCGTGATTTCTCTGACTGTAGATATTCCTCATTACTCTATTTGGCATCATTTCACTCAGCTTTTAATGCTCTTTCATCTGGTATATATATCGTGCGTATACCCCCTACAGGTACCTGCTGAAACAGCCAAATGTTAAGGTATATTTCGAAAAAACAAGGGTTTTGACCATCCGTTTCTCGAAAAGGCCCCTTTTTATTTCATTTATATTTTGCCAGGACATGGCCCGATGTTAGACCTTTCATTTTACGTAAAAACATCCTGCTTCAAAAGACATACACTGGCGATTAGACCATTAAAACGCGGCCCTAGTCTGCGTGCGTATTTGTCGGAGCTCGGCTGCCGGTACCGTGGGATGGCGGGCCTCCTGTCGATGTCGTACAAGAAGGGGACAACTTTGTGTAATCAAAAGTGGTAGTTTATGTCGATATATTTACGAGACTGCGAAAAAGCAGTATTTTGCAATGACAGCGACAAATGATTTCACTAATTTTCTATGAAAATGTCACTCTTCTGCGCTCACTGTTCACAGTACTAGCTATAAATGTTTCTCGGCCTAGACTTTCCGGTGTCTTGCTTTGCCACGCATGCGAACCCTGTATGCCACATTGTAAAAGAAGCCACGTCCTCAGGCCGTACATGTGGAGTAAATGGACGCGCGTTAGGTGTTTTGGCAAGCACGTTATCGCATCTTGTGACTCTAAGATGACGTCACTCTCGATTGAACGCAAGTTAGGTGTCATGACATGGTGCTTGATTGCTGTCACACCGATCCTCTCACACGCACTTTCGTCGTGGCCTGTTCCTGAACAGCCATGTCTCGCTCACAAAAGTAGATTTGCAGAGCTCTAACAGCCATGCCGATTTTTAAAATGGCTCGCCGCTCCATCTGACACGTAAATCATTAGCTGGAAGAGGAACATTCTCGTCAAGACATTCTTCAATAGCTATGGAAGCTAACAGTGACTGTGCTGAATCGTGACAGAAGTCTTCGCTCACGACACCAAAACTGTGTGTTTCCGTGCCAGCTGTTACCACACATGTGAATATGGAAATCTGTTTTCCACAGTGGCACGCTTGTATTTCGCTAGGTATGGCTATACTGTCCAGTTTTGAGCGAAATAGAAGTGCATTAGGTGCGTATCCCGTATGGCTCTGCTCTGAATGTATCTAATGTAACTCTGACAAATGCGAGAACCCACCCACTTTCCTAGCTCTGAGAAGGAATGTACTGCTGCAAGTTCAGCACACACACGCATTTCGTGCTAAAAGCCCTTTGCATAACTTAAAAATATCGTAAAATGAAGTAAACCAAGCTTCGCAGGAACTTGCGGGAACCCTGGAAAAAAGCAATTCCTAACTCGATATTTATTTGTGCAGTATTGGTATCACCGTGTACGCAGCTTGCAAGAGTAGAGGTTTTACCTTCGCTGACCATTAAGTTTGACCTAGCCTTTGAAATACGGCTTTACGGCAACGTAGGATTTCATTATGATGCTTTATTGGGAATCGCTAACTCCCAGAAGTGAATTATTTCTTCAGCAGGACGTCAAAAGTTTGCCTACGAATAGCTCAGGTAAGGCTAAGGCCACACGACCTTGCTCAAACAAAGGGAGCATCGACACGAGGCCCGCCATCCCGCGGTACAGGCAGCCAGGCTCCGACAAATACGCACGCAGACTAGGGCGGCGTTTTAACGTGCTAATCGCCAGTGTACGCCTTTTGAAGCAGAATTTTTTAACGTAAGATGGAAGGTCTAATATCGGGCCATGTCCTGGCAAAATATAAAAGAAATAGAAATGGGCTTTTTCGAGAAACGGACGCTCAAAATCCTTGTTTTTTCGAAATATACCTTGACATTTGCCTGTGTCAGCAGATACCTGTATGGGGTACACGCACGATATATATACCAGATGAAAGAGCATTAAAAGCTGAGTGAAGTGATATCAAATAGGGTAGTGAGAAACATCTACAGTCAGAGAAATCACGCGTCCAAGTTGGAACAAAACCGCACGAGAGAGCATGTTCGCCATTTTTTATATCACAGAGCGTTGCTCCTGCGCGCCAAAATTTGCGCTCGGACTGCTGGCTGGATTGGCTTGACTGCAGTATCTTTTAAGACTCGGGAAATATACGCGTGCAAACACTGCAAAACTGAAACACTCGAATTCAAGGCCGGATTTTCTGGATTTTTTTGCGTGAGAAATATTTCGTATAAATTATTCATTTTACCGCTATTGGTCATCATGTACGATGAGCTTCTAATTATAAAAAATAATGAAAATCCAAGGGGTCGATGGGACCTCCCTGCCTGAACTGACGTGAAACCGGCCCTCAGTATATTTTGAACAGAAGATCATTCTCTGTTGGAACAGACTATCGGCGTCCACTTCCCTCGACATTAGATTTTATTTTCGGAACATCGGACAATGTTCTGAGGTGAGAAAGGATAGTGTCGTTACTTTTAACAGGTACTTTTAACACTTTTAACAGGAGAATACGCAACAAGTATATAGCCACTAAATGCATGAGTCCTCGCATTTTTTATAACCCGCGATTATTTCGATTGGTCGGACTCAAGCAGACTTGTAGAAGTGTTGTATTTTGAGGTACCGTATTTTATGTACTTTTATCGGTATTTAGTTATCTTACTAGAAGCATTTTGTCTTCAAAATACTTCCTTCTGTATTTTCGGCTCTCTACTTAAATTACTTTGTCAATTGTCTTCGCAGTGCTGCCAGGTTCACGCTGCCTTTCGCAGTTTTCTTTCTTCCTTGTTGTTCCCTCCCCTTTTTGCTGAGAAACTCGCCAAGACTCTCGGACAACTTCTTCGGGAAACGCTGCCCCAGCATGCATCATGCCCAGCAGCATAAAATGCAGCTCCGGCGTGCTGCTAGCAGCAGTTGTGCCGTGTCCTCTGTCTTCGACGCTCCTCTTCTTAATTAATGCGATTTTCCTCTTCTTCCCCTCTCTATAGTATTCTCAACTTCAATTTACACACTGTATCTAGTATATGTATACCTTTTTTCTCTCACAGTGCAGTTCCCAGCTTAGGTTCCAGTATACATTTGAGATACGCGCTTCTTTGAAGTGTCATCGATATGGCTTGAAAATGACGTGCGAGCCGACCGACGTCAATTTCTCCTGCACGTCGGTGTAACGCCACTGACGCTATAGGTATTTTTCGATGTTTAATCGGAAGTCTAATTAGAACCATACGAAAACAATGGGCATTTGCCCAGTAATCCGGGCTCTACTCATATAGCGGTGACACTGGCCGTGCGGTTGTAATTACCGAATATGAATCGGGCTCTCCACTTTTGTGCTGTTTCTGCTGAGTTTCTGCGAAGATTGTGCTTGATAAGTACGAACACACGGAAGCTGCGTATGCCACATCTGTTACTCTTATTCTGCTCATACATACGCGAAAATAGGCACTAATGCCGGCATTTAAAGCCACTATATGAAAACGATATAGCAGGTTCCCCAGCACCCAATTGGTGCTCCAGTATTGAGAAGGCACTATTAGAACCACAAAGGCATTTGCCTAGGAATCAGGGCTCTAATAATAAGTCTCGTAGGAAACAGATGCAGCGGCACAAATTGTTTCCGAAGCCCTTCGAAAGGAAATCGATGTCGTTAATCTTTCAATAACATTCACCGTTGGCGAGGACTTCCCGGATGCGTTTGCCTAGTCCGCGCGTTGCACTACATGCTCATAAAGCGAACAAATCTTCAATCGAAAATAAATGTAATGAAGGATCGCTAAACGTGATCGAAATACTTCAATTGAATGCGTTCGAGAGAAAGTAACAATATTTACGCGTTATTATTAATGAAGAAATCATTGACACGAGTTAACCATGCATTCTGAGCCTTGTGTTGAGGCGAACGCGCAGCCTTCTTGAGAAATAACCTCGTTACCTTTATGTCCTGCAGACGGCGGGGCAGTGGATTAGAAATTAGAACTAAAATGCATCAACAACCAACGACGAGATTCTAAGCGTAGAAAATCCAACGAAACGGTAAGATAATGTTGAAGAAAGTACCTCAGTATATTTTGAACAGAAGATCATTCTCTGTTGGAACAGTTTATCGACGTCCACTTCCCTCGACATTAGATTTTAATTTCGGAACATCGGACAATGTTCTGAGGTGAGAAAGAATAGTGTCGTTACTTTTAACGGGTCTTTGAGAATACGCAACAAGTATATAGCCACTAAATATATGAGTCCTCGCATTTTTTATAATCCCGATTATTTCGATTGGTCGGACTCAAGCAGACTTGTAGAAGTGTTGTATTTTGAGGTACCGTATTTTATGTACTTTTATGGGTATTTAGTATCTTACTGGAATCATTCTGTTGTGGCGGTCCGGTGACGACGATGACGACGTGCCTCTGCTGCCACGCCCTACGGCGCTGGCACAACAGTTCTACCGGCACCGTCCTTGTGTGAGGCCACGATCATCCGCACGCTGGGACATTCCGTCTTCGCCAGTCAGGACGCGTGTAGAGAAACACCACCTCCTCTACACTGTCTTCAAAATACTTTCTTCTGTATTTTCGGCCTTTCGCAGTTTTCTTCTCTTTTTTCCTTGTTGTCCTCCCCCCCCCCCCCTTCTTGTTCCGGAGAAATATCGCGAAGACCCTCCGACAACTTCTTTCGGGAAAATGCTGCCCCAACATCATCATATAAAACTTAGGATCTTTTCGAATCCAATCCAATCCACGATCTTTTCGCTTTGTGCGCCAACAGTTGAGATGTACCTATAAGAAAAAAAAAAAAAAAATGCCAGTCACCAGTGCTATCATTTTTGATACCGGATAAGCTACTTCGGAACATTTCTGTTGTGTGCAAAGCTATGATACATGCATTGCGTTATTCAGGTCAGGTCTAACGTTTCTTTCATACGAGGGATGGTTATTTCAGAGAAACGTGGGTGAGCGTACGAGGTCATGCACATTTATACTGCTCGCCATGTGAAGACACTTTAGTGTATAAGCATGACCATAAAAATGCCTTCAGGGAGATCTGGGACTTTTCGACTTGTTCCTTGGCTTATATCTTGACATTAGCAGTTCAACTCACAAAAAAAAAAGAAAAAAAAACGAACACAAAGCTAACTGTAACCCTTGTTACAGTTGTTTCATGGCGGTGATCAAGCTCCGAGGAACAAGGCGAACAATTCCAGATCTCCCTGAATTCATTTTTAAGGTCAGGCTCACACACTAGACCTCACACGGGAAGCAGTATAAGTGTGCCTGTATTCGTGCGCTCGCCCAAGTTTCTCTGAAAGAGCCCGTATGAAAGATGACTATCAAAGAAACGTTATACTTGACCTGAATAACCCAGTATCATAGCTTTGTACACAACAGAAATGCCCGGAAATAGCGTATCCGATATCAAAAGTGGTATCACCCACACTCTTAAAAATGAACTTCACCGCATAGCACGCTCCTAGCCAACCATCATCTCGAATGATATCGTTATTTGCCCTGATTTGTTGAAAACGGGAGGCGTACGCCTTTTCTGTGACAATTATGAACAGCATCAGTGTCACAGAAAAGGCGTACGCCTCCCGTTTTCAACAAATCAGAGCAGATAACGGTATCAGTCGAGATGATGGTTGGCTAGGAGCGTGCTATGCGGTGAAGTTCATTTTTAAGAGTGTGCGCATACACGTTTCCCAAGTCACCTTGAATTAAAAAATATTATTTCAGTTTAACAAAAAGTACCTCTGAGATTTTTTTTGCTACATCTTGCTCGGAAGACGGTGCATCGAAAGACACTTTCTTCACGCCTCTATCCGGACCTCCTCACACGGAATTTTTCGGTAAAAAATGTGCATTTTGTCGAATTTTTACAACTTCCCGATTTTTTAATGCGGCTTACATTGCACCGGCGGGGTTGAATTTTTTTTGTGTGTTGAAAGTACAATACCGGGGCTATATGACAAAAAAGTTTGAAGAAGAAATTCCAGAACGTTACTTTAAAAAAAAAATTGGTAATCTTGCACAAACTCTGCAAATTTCGTGCACGCCGCAGGCGTCGAGCCCGTCGAGTGCGGCGGTGAAAATTGGTTCACACGTTAAAATGAACGCTCCCCTATCAAATAAGACGCTTTTTAACATGGTTCGTGCCTTACCTGGGTCGTAATGCTTGCTTAGAACGACATAGGTTTTCGCCAAGCACTGCATCTTTGAGGGGCTTTGCACCCTATAAATTTCAATTTCGTTAGAAAAGACCAATGTTCTGTTGCTTTCGGAGTCATAAGGAACCACCAAAAAATTCACATAAAATTTTAGGGGGGTTCGAGCGGCACCTCTGGATCACTTAGCGTGGAATGGCCCATTTGCCTTTTAAAGCGTATTTTCCTTTACTGGGAGTCCAGGAAACCAACAAAAAGAAACGCTGCATGAGAAAATGAAATGTGTGGTGGCAGAGGTTAAAAGAAGAAATGGTAGGAGGAAGACTGCTGGTTTCAACTGAAAACCTGTAGTTCATTGGCTCTGGCGGATATTCCATCGGGCGAGAACTGATTCTCAGGTATTTTTTTGCTACTTTGAACACACCCTTACTGTCAAGCACATATACACCGTCTAAAGTAAATCTGCACATTTTGTGTAGAATGTCTGTTTACTGGTTGAATAGACTTTCTATAGGATGTGGCCGGCCAATTCTGTATAGAATGTCAATTCAAAATTCTTTAGCGAGCAGTTAGGATCTCTATACACGTTTTATCGGCACCTTCTATAGAAATTGTATAGACAGTAGACAAGACCTCTTTTTTTTTTTCGCAGGGTTTTCTGTCACAAAAGTGGTCAATTCTCTTTGCGCCTGGATACTTTTCTTTTCTCAATTCCTTCCCTCTGCGAAACACAGCAGCGACTACCCAAATTCTAGAAAACGATAGTCGTAAAATATAGAAAGCACAGTGTTATTGTAACAGCGCTGGCGCATGGGCGAGTGACCGGTGGCAACTTCCTTGTCCATGGGTGTCCCCCCTCCCCCAGAAATGGTACATTTTGTATACTTTTGGGAGGGGGTAACCGAGGGGAAATCCTCCCCCCACAAAAAGTCCCCACAGAACCCCTCCGAAGTATTTTTCTGGCTCATGACCGAGCATCGATCTTCAGAGTCTTCACTCTGAAAACTGAACATCACCGCATAGCACGCACAGCTCGAATACCTGCCACGAGGGTTTGTCGCTTTTGATTCGAAGAGAGAGAAGGGGGCGTACGCCTTTTTGTGGCAATTTGAAAAACACGATAATTGACACAAAAAGGCGTACGCTTCCCTCTCTCCTCGAATCATAAGCGAAAACCCTATCATTCGTGGCAAAGGTTGGCGCAGAGCGTGCTATGCGGTCAAGTTCTGTGTTTAGAGTGTTCAGCAACATGAGCGGGAAAGTACAGGAATGTGTTTTCTAAAATGATCTACGACTTGGAGTATATTTGGTATACCGGAGATAACGGTCTGTGTTCTATACGCGAGTTCTGAAAAATGTGTACCATTAGCCAATAAAACGCATTAGGTGTGGCATTCTGAAGCTGATGTCCACATTTTATTTGGTATATCCATCCAACCGAGGCTTCGGTTGATGTTACATAAACCGGCTTAGTGTTCACAAGCGTATCAGTACGAATATGGTAGGAGTTGGCCTCCTCTAACCAATCAGCTCAGCGTGCGCAAACTTCCTCCAGGATGTATCGGGGGTTTATAAACGACAGCCTGCCCTAACAGAAACAACGGTCGTCTGCGAAACTTGTGCTGTCTTCTGCAAGTAGTAAGTCCCATTCTGCTCCTTGTCTACATGTCCAGTGTTAGTTGGCTATCGATTTGGCTATGGACGTGGCTATCTAAAAAATTAGCGCTCTCCCTGCTGGTGCAACTGGGAGTAATTTCGTTCAGCTTCTAAGAAAATGCGGGGATAATTTTAAATTGTGCGTAATGCCTTGCAGATATGGGTCAAATGTAGGAGCATAACTCCAATGGGTTATCATGTATCGCTGGATAGGATAACGCGCTCTGGGGTTTGACGTAAAGCGAAGAAGTATAAATAATTAAGGGTGACAATCAATAGTAGACTAACATGGTCTGATCACATTTCTGACATCTGTGCATTAGCCCTGAAGAAATTAGGATTTATACAAAGGAAACTTAAATATACACCGGCACAAACAAAGCTACTCGCATATCACACATTTGTTAGATCAAAACTTGAATATGCCGCAGTAGTTTGGGACCCGTATCAAAAAAAGGATATTACACTACTGGAGAGGGTACAGAGAAGAGCCATAAGATTCATTTTTGGGAAATACAGAAGAACTGACTCACCTAGTAAGCTGATGCAGGTAAACAACATTCAGACACTTGAACTGCGCCGAAAAATTAGTCTGATATTATTTCTTCGTAAGGGTCTGATGGGAAATGTCGCATTAAATTTACCAAATTCTCTGAAACCTACGTTGTTGAGAAGAACACGACACAGTCAGCGGGAACAAATGCTAGCACCAATTTTTGCAAGAACTAATGCATTTAAATATAGTTTCTTTCCTCGAACGATAGAAGATTGGAATTCATTGCCCGGAAGTGTTTTCGAGTCAGGTAATTTTATAAGTAACGTGGAGCAATTTTATTTTTGTTCTCAATAGAATGCCTTGTGGTGTTGATAAAAAGTTGATTTAATAGATATAGTGTATGATCGTGTTTTGATGGGTCTTCGCGCTGAAGCCATCGATTGCTTCGAAGAAGCGAATATCTCAAAGGTACTGGAACGTACTCACGTAAAGCACTCCCCATTGCGAAGTAAGCTCAAGAACACACGTTTCATTGGTGGACATGAGAGTGGAAGAGCGTCCTTTTGCTCTTCACCGCGACCAGCCGCGACAAAAATATCGAAACCGAAACCAATTAATAAAAGCAACAAATGACCCGCTTCGCTGGCAGATTTTTCTCTCAAAGGTGTCCACTGAAGGTTCCAGAAGGGGTAGTACCCATTTTAATGCCGATGACGCCCTGCTTTAGAAGTTATGTTTTTGAAGAAGCTCATTTGAATTTTTATTTAAATAATGAGTGCCTCTCACTCACTTACACGGTGAGCAGCCTGTAGGCGGTATCGGACAGATACTTGTAGAAAAGAAAGTTCTTCGATTGGTGCACCCGTTCGCGAATTATTGAACCCGGGGATTTAACTGGTACACCCTGTATGTCGCTGGGGTGGAACCGCCTTCCTGATACCATTAACGACGCCAGGCAGTTTAAAAAATGTTTATGCGACCGTTCAGCTGCCGTAGTTATTTTTCAAGCTCCACGTTGTACACTTGTGATCCCATTGTTCATCTAATCAACCGAAATGTTTCATTTCTTTCTCCACGTATCCGTACAATTTGTTCTTGTGGACTCGGAAATATTTTGTATGCTGCTCATATTACACTCTTAAAAATGAACTTCACCACATAGCACGCCGAAGGCCAACCATTGCAGAGAGTGATACCTCTATGATTCTTGATTTGTGGAAGGCGCGGGGCGTACGCCTTTTTGTGATAATTAACATTTCTGCATAATTGTCACAAAAAGGCGTACGCCTCCCGTTTTTAACAAATCAGGACAGTGAACGATGTCACTCGGGATCATTGTTGGCTAGGAGCGTGCTATGCGGTGAAGTTCATTTTTAAGAGTGTAACATTATATTATTAAGTGTTGGGCACTGCCCGCCCTACTTCCCATACGTGCGTTTGAAGGCAGCACAACACGGCAGTCATCCACCTTCCGCCTGCAAATCCTTTTAGGGTGCCATAATTGAGATACGTTCCCGTGACATACGAGGGGCGTCCAAGTCAAACCGGGACTTTTCATTTTTCGCAAAAGTAAAATGAACTTAGAGGCGAGAAATTAATTTTATTTTTCAACGTAATCTCCAGCTGCACCAGGGTGTCGAACCGAAACGTTTTTCGTTCCGGTTTTCGTTCCGGTTACATCATAAACGATCCGGTACCGGTTCTGCTCTGGAGCAAAAAAATAACGGTTCATACGGGTTTTTAACCGGTTCCGCTTCTCCTGGGAATATTCATGCCCTAAAAAAATCAATGTTACCAAATGTAAACCCGTTTATTCCGCATACATGGTATTTAATATTAATAGACAGCTGTGAAATTGGTAGCTCCTGGTTCCTGTAGGTTACTGTCTGTTCAAATGGACTTTCTCCTTTCTTGAAGCACATGCTACAAACGGACTTGTTTGTCGTGATGTCATACGTAAAGTACTTTCTTGCTGGATTGGAGCGATCGCGTCCCATCCGAATGTCTGTTGCTACTGTCTAGCCAGCAAGCACCACAGCACGAGTAGGACGCAAATCGAGGAACACCTTCACTCACAAACGCGCTCGACGGCTCCGTTTTATTTTCTTCGTGTCCTGTCCACAAAAGAGTTGCCACTTCACACAGGCTTGCCCTCGCATATACGTAAATGTATTCAACTTAGCTGCTCTCCAACAAGTGACGCGTTGCCCATAAGGATACCGATAAAGAAGACGTTATGCAGCCCCCTTGGGTCGCTGTTTAGTTGAGGAGAGTTTGCGGTGATCAAATTAAAACGAACACTACGGCACATTGCTAGAGAGTCACATGTACCTCTAAGTCTGTGTGCGTGCGCGAACGATAAACCATTACAAAGGGAGCCTAAGGGTCATAGTATACCGACATACATTCCACCGCAACCGTAACCCTCGTATAGTATCCATGACAAAACTTCAGAGCACACGACGTCTGTTTCATTCGCCTATCCGTAGTCCAAACCGGCGAAGTTTTTTCTTGGACCGAAAACCGTTAAATATGTTTTTCGATTAAATATATTATTGAGCGAAAAAAACGTATACGGTTTCGATTCCGTTCCGGTTCGCACCAAAATAGCGGTTTTTTTCGGTTTTCGGTTCCGGTTTGCGGTTCGCTCCGACACCCTGAGCTGCACTAATGCACTTGTCCCAGCGTTTCACGAGGGCTTGGATGCCAGCAGCGTGGAAATCCTTACTGGCGCGTAGCAACGATGATCGGACCGTATTCTTGATCTCGTCGTCGCAGCTGAAGTGGCGGCCCCCAAGGAACGCCTTCAGTGGACCGAAGAGGTGGAAATGGCCGGGGGCGAGGTCTGGACTGTAAGGGGGATATGGCGGCAACTTCCAGCCAAGTTCCTGTAAGGTGCCTGTCGTGAGATGCGCGGTATGCGGGCGTGCATTGTCCTGTAGGAGGAGGACTCCTTTAGTGATGAGGCCCCGGGTTCCGAAACTGGAGGTGTTCATGACTGATAGTGTTCAACGTTCCCACAGAAAGGTCCGTCTTTCGTGCCAGTTCGCGACATGTTATTCGTCGGTACTTGAGGATCGGGCGCTCCACAAGTTGGATGTTCTCAGGAACTCTGACACTTGGCTCTGAGCCGCCCCGGCCGGGATCGTCCTGCACCGATGTACGGCCGTCTCGGAACCGTTTGCACCACTCAAACGCTTTACTGTGGCTAAGTGTATCGTGGCTATACTGAGCCTGAAGTCTTCTGTGAATTTCAGATGACTTTACGCCTTCATTCACGAGAAACTTCGTGACAATTCGCTGTTCGATGTGCGCGCTCACCTCGTTGTCGGCCATCTTGTCCAGCACGTGTCTTCTGTTTTGCAAAAACTTTGGAGCACCACTTGGTGAACGCGGAGGCCTGTCGCGTGTGAAAATGACGGAAAAGAAGTAGCGCGAGCCATTTCAACACTCAAGAGACAGAAAGTCCTGGTTCGAGTTGAACACCCCTCGTACATTCGCGTGGCATGCGCGACAACTGAAGTTTATTTTATTTTTTTCCCTTGCGATGGCGCGTTTCGGATGGTTGGCTGTTGTTTGACTTGGATGCAGAGTTGAGACGTCCGGAAACGAGACGCCGCGCTCTCAGCCAAGTACGCAGCAGGAGGAGAATGACGTGGAAAGCCGATGGTATCAAAAGGAAACGACAAATTAGCATAGATTGAGAAGTTACCCGTCAAAAAGAACTCGTTACAAATTAAGTTACCGTGTACAAAATGTAACTAAGTTAATAACGAAGTTCCTCGGCCTGAAATGTAACTCCTAATTACTGAGTCACTTAACAAAAAGAACGAGTTACTTCCGAGTTACTTCGGACACAAAATAACATTACGCAGGTGCAGCGCGCGTGAGCATTTGTGTTAGACATTGGGTTGCCTGCGGAGGAGTGCAACACACTTAGATCATTTTTGTTTATGTCCAACAATAGGCCTCCCTGTTTGTAAACAAATAACATCATAGTGTTCGCCAGCGCCACAAATTTGGTAGAATTGAACTACGCTCGACGCTAGAGGTAAACAAGGTCGCGCCCGAAAGCCACGGTCTTGAGGGGATTACGATATGGTCCCTTAAAGAGACGCGACCCTCGGTCCTGCTTTTCTTTCAATGGGAGGCAGCGAACAAGTGCCCGTTCGTGGAAACCAGCCCTCTTCTTCCGATTTGTTTCGGTTTCAGTGTGTCTGGTAGAGGTCTATTCGAACGCTTTGCATATTACTCCGAACCTTACTCCTAACTCTTACTCCCTTTGGGCGCACAATGGTTCAGCTTCATTTCAATGGCAGCGGTTCTTACTTCCTGAACAAAATACTGTCATTGATTGATTCAATACCACGTTTTATGGCAAAAAATGCCATGAGGGAACCGGAGAGACAGCAAGAAAATATGTGGACGTGAGTGAAAAGCGAGTTAAAAGTAACTTGGAACTTAACTCAAGTTACTTTGACAAAGTTACCTGAAAAAGGAACGAGTTCCTCTGAAAGTTACCACGGCGCAAAAGTACCGAGTTAGTAGTTACAAGTTACCAAAAAAAAGGAACTTAGTTACAGTAACGAGTTACCTCGTTACTGTAAGTTAGAGCGTTAACCATGGAGCAAAAGTGTCGCGCTTTACGCCAGAGAGAGAGAGAGAGATATGATGATGACGATGATATAGGGATGACTTCCGCTCATTAAGCATAATGCGGCTTTTCGCCAAACGCATGAACAACCAATATGAAATCAATCTGCAGTTCATGATCGACCACCGCAATTTATTGTTGCCGTCCTACACATTATTAGACAGGCAAAAGCAGTGGACAGAATTAGCCGCAATATTGAACTGTGTCAAGAGCGTTTACTGGGCCTGCTGAGACAGGTGAGTTTTTTAGGCAAATCTCCGCGTATGGTTCGTGTCTGATAGTGAAGCGCGGCCTCTGCGGTGAAGCATGTTCCTATTTTGCTCGCAGTGTATAAGTTACGGCGCTCAGTGGCGGTAATTTGTTAAGTATGGCGCAGAAGAAAAATGAAGAGCTCCCACAAAGCATTGTGCATGCCTGGTTGTGCGGGTCAGTGGCGACTTACCAGCTCATTTGCTAGTTACAAGCCATGTTCAACGGGACTTTTGGACATGGATGGAGTGGATAAAGTTAAAAGCAGCACCCTCGGAGAACGTGAGAGGGTCCGTATCCGAAGGAACTTATGAACGTGGCAGTTTGCCTCGCGATGATTGGTCAAGCTGCAACGAGTGGCACAAAAGAGCTTGGTCTAAGCCCTCGAGCACTGCACGGGCTTTCGTCCGGCCCGCTTTCTCTTTGCGGGCCGGGCATGCACATCGCCGGGCCTATAGATTCAGCTCGAACCTGTGTAACCCCACTTTTGCGAGCCACGGTCAACTTTTACAGTCCGCTTCACTGGGTCGGACTGGGTAGGCTACAGGTTGGTCGGGGCCGGAAACCTAGAAATTAGTCGGGCGTGGTACGGAGTCGTCGGGCATCGAACATTCGTAAACCAACGACGCTTCTCACATGTGACGGATGTGAAGGTCATAACCAGCTTCTATGGCGCAGCGGTAACGCGTGCGGTTGGAGACTGGGAGGTCCGCGGTTCGAATCCGCGGGCCGGCTGTGCCGTCTGGGGTTTTTCCTGGGTTTCCCTCAGATGTGTAATAGGCGTATGCCGGCACAGTTCCCCTGAAGTCGGCCCATGGACGCAGCTATCCTCCCGGATTCCGCTCGGTCTTCCACTTCACCCTTTCCTCTCCACCACCTTTCCCTTCCCGAGAAACATGCCGCCTAATCAGGCAGGCAGACCTCTCGGGTTCCTCCCAACGACACTCCTCCTCCTCCTCCTCCTCCTGAAGGTCATAAGCAATACGCATATTTCTGACAATCTTCAAAGTGCGACTGATAAAACGGCATAGATAGAGGCAGGCTGGTAGACGAAAGGGACTTAAGATGATGTTGAGATTTCGGGAGATATGTTTGGCCAAAATACGCCAAGATCGAGGTTGGTCGCAGCTATGAGGAGGGGGA
This sequence comes from Ornithodoros turicata, assembly GCF_037126465.1. Classification (NCBI taxonomy): domain Eukaryota; kingdom Metazoa; phylum Arthropoda; class Arachnida; order Ixodida; family Argasidae; genus Ornithodoros; species Ornithodoros turicata. The sequence goes on along the minus strand of NW_026999323.1, from coordinate 247,163 downwards.
GAAAGGGGTCGCCGTTGTCACAGAGGTGGACAACGTCCTGGGCCGACTTCTAAGATGTCTGAAGGAGTCTGAGGAAAACCCCGGGCAGCACAGCCGGGGTTCGAAGCCGGGTACTTCCCTAGCTGTCTGCAGTTTATGACACAGTTATGAGGACTTGCCCATTCATTTGGAGGGGTGGTGGCTGCTGAAACACATGAGGGTTGCTGGTGGTGCTATAGTGAAAGAGTAGCAGTCAAACAAGAGAAACCCAGTCCGTGTCCGTCAGGAATCGTAGTAGAGCTCTAATGGCAAAACGCTGGGATGCTGGGTTGTTTCGGGGCCCTAGAGGAATTTTCAGATTTAATGGACCTGAGCTTGGGTTTACATGGAGGGACAAAAGACAAACACGAAGCGGCTCAAGTCATCAAATGGCTCTTTCTCAAAAGACCACATAAATTGTTATGCGAGTACAGACCGTGGGAGAAAGGGCAAGTGACGAAGAAACCAAGGGCAGCTTCAAGGGCGCCTCACTGACGCAATACCCTGACGACTAAAAAATGACTAAAGCTTCCCTCAGCTGACGTTTCCTTTTTGCTTGTTGCAGTCTACGAATAACCCAAGTTTCATTCCACACAAGTTCACAATTTTATTACAATACGTTTTTCTATACTGACCTAGTCTTTAGAACTGATCCAGGCGTTACAAGTATAAATAAATAAATGAATACCTTTGGAGGCTGACAAGGAGCTCGGAATAGCTGACGCACTTCAGTTGAAAGAAGCAAGGAACACATCCGTGCAAGAAGCGAAATACAGGAGACGGATGAAGTACTACTTCGACCGTCGCCACAGTGCCAGTGCCCTGACATTCAAATAGGTGACCTTGTGTTTGTGCACACTGGACTTCCCGGACCACAATCAGTCTTACATGGTCCTGTTCCTGTTGTCCAGACAGCCCATAAGCAGGGCATACTTAAAACGATTGGGTACACACACACCAACGGACAGTTTAGACTTGCCACTATTGCCAATGTGTTTAGATACCATCCCAGGAGGGATGAACCCGTGACCCCCCGCCCATGTAGCCACCCGGGAGAGACGAGAAAGAAGAGGAGTAGGTAGAATAGAATAAAGGAGAAGGTTCTGAGACATCTGAAACTTCTCTCTACCATTTGCTCCCTAAGTCAGCGAAGAAACCTAAAAAAAAAAGCATGTTCTCTCAGTGTTGCTGAAATCACGTCTTGTTGTCCCACCGAAATCCCCCGGCTGGATAATTCGTGAACAGGTGGCGCCATCGAAGAAATTTCTGTTTGGTAGAGATCTTTGGGACATCGGCCATGAACTGAGTAGTGTGCGGCTCATTTGCATACACTCACTAATTAAATAAACATGCTAACTTTTAACTCTTACTTCGCACGCTTACGGAACCTCTGTTTTACGCATCGGGACCTTCAGCGAAAAATATTCCAAGAAAAAAAAAGGCGTCGACACTTAGTGATTTTTCCGAGTAATTAATTGGTTTCGGTTCACATATTTCTTGCGCGGAGCAGTGCGCCAATGCGCTCTTTGGATCAGCTATCCGGCTGTCAATTTCGTGTTCATTCGCCTGGTTCACCCAGGGGGGCGACGAAAGATTATATAGGAACAGCCGCAAGAGACGCTTTGGTATTCGTTCTCAAAGCAACTGATAAACAGCGCTGGCGGTTCTGTCGTTCCGTAGGCGAGATAGCGTGCTCTTATCATGGATGATGATGAATGCGCCACGAGCGCTGTGAATGTGGAGTAGTGGGGTACACGCTTAAAAATTAGCTACACCACATTGCGTGCTCCTTAACCATCATCCCGAATGACAACGTTCTCGCTCGATTTGTTGAAAACGGGAGGAGGAGCCTTTTTACGCTTATGTTTACAAAAAAAGAAAAAAAAAGCGTACGCCTCCCATTTTCCTCACATCAAGGGACAGACCGTTGTCATTCGGGATGATGGTTGGCTAGGAGCCTGCTATGTGGTGTAGCTAATTTTTAAGAGTGTACCCCACTACTCCACATTCACAGCGCTCGTGGCGCATTCATCATCATCCATGATAAGAGCACGCTATCTCGCCTGCGGAAGGATAGAACCGCCAACGCTGTTTATCAGTCGCTTTGAGAACGAATACAAAAGCGTCTCTTGTGGCTGTTTCTAATCTTCCTTCGCCCCCGTGCGTGAACGAGGCGGATGAACACGAAATTGACAGCCGGATAGCTGATCCAAAGAGCGCATTGGTGCACTGCTCCGCGCAAGAAATATGTAAACCGAAACCAATTAATTACTCGGAAAAATCACTAAGTGTCGATGCTTTTTTTTTTCTTGGAATATTTTTCGCTGAAGGTCCCGATGCGTAAAACAGAGGTTCCGTAAGCGTACGAAGTAAAAGCTAAAAGTTAGCATGTTTATTTAATTAGTGAGTGTCTGCAAATGAGCCGCACACTACTCAGTTCATGGCCGATGTCCCAAGGATCTCTACTAAAAAGAAATTTCTTCGATGGCGCCATGCACCTGTTCACGAATTATCCAGCCGGGGGATTTCGGTGGGACACCCGGTACGTAGTTGTAATTGTGTCTTGTCGTAACAAGACAGAAAGGTGGGTGAACAACCTACTTCCCACTGGCCATGCGTGTTCTAAAATTCTGGTAATATATAGCATGTCCATCTTTCCAATACAGCGCTGTCGCTGATACAGTGAAGAGCATCAACCAATCATGAAGGTCCTTCTCCTGTTACTCGTCGTCATTGGATGTGAGTATCCATGTCAACGTTACCGAAACATTTCCAAATGTTTACGATGCTGTAATAATTCTATTGCAGTGGCAGCAGCTGATGCCTGGCCTGGGAGGGGACGTAGAAGTGCTGATCCCGGTAAGAATATCATTTTACACATTCTTCATCGATGAATACTAGTAATATGCTGGATAGCTTTTAATGAAAGATCATTAGTCGGCTGACTCCACCTTTATAGGGTTTAGGACCCTGATTGGATAATAATAATAATAATAATAATAATAATAATCCATGAAATATCCAAGTGGTTTTAGATCTACAACATAAGAGGGTAGTCAGTCAGCACAGATTGTTCCATAAGAAGATATCCAGCAGACTTATCTTTTTTTTTAAAAAGAGAGACGGTTATACTGCACCGTCTCGCGTTTTCTCGATGTGAATTGAGACTGTCCTACACTTTTAAAAATAAACTTCACCGCATTAGCACGCTCCTAGCAAACCATAATCTCGAATGATATCGTTACCTTCGTTGAAAACAGGGGTCGTACTTCTCCCGTTTTCAACAAATCCGAGCAGGTAACGGTATCATTCGCGATTATGGTTTGCTAGGAGCGTGCTGTGCGGTGAAGTTCATTTCTAAGAGCGTAGGCTGTACTAGACCATGTTGTTCCTACCCTCATAAAAATGAACTTCACCATATGGCACACTCCTAGCCAACCATCATCCCGAATGACAACGTTCTCACCCCTGATTTGTTGAAAACGGGAGGAGGAGCCTATTTTGTGTCATTATGCACGGCACAGAATAGGCTCCGCCTCCCGTTTTCAACAAATCAGGGGCGAGAACGTTGTCATTCGGGATGATGGTTGGCTAGGAGCGTGTTACGTGGTGAAGTTCATTCTTAACAGTGTACTCACGTCCCGTGCATTTACATCGAGCGTAGTAACCATGTCAACGTTAAGATGTCCAAATGTTTACGATGCTGTGATAATTCTGTTGCTGAGGCAGCAGCTTATTACGTGCCTGGGTTGGCTCGTAGAAGTGCTGGTCCCGTTAAGAATATCATTTTACACACCCATCGTCGATGAATATTAGAAATATGATGGATAGATTATAATGAAAGAACATCAATCGACTGAGTCCACCTTTATAGGGTTTAGGACCCTCATTGGGTAACAATAATAATAATCGATGAAATATCCAAGTGGTTTTAGACCTACAACATAAGAGGGTAATCAGTCAGCACAGATTGTTCCATAAGAAGATATACAGCAGACTTATATCTATTTAAAAAAAAAAAGAAAACAGTCATACTGCACCGTCTCGCGTTTTCTCGATGTGGATCGAGACTGTCCTAGGCACTACTAGACCATGTTGTTCCTGCTCACGTCCCGTGTATTTACATCGAGCGTAGTAACCATGTCAACGTTTCCGAAACATGTCCAAATGTTTACGATGCTGTAATAATTCTGTTGCAGAGGCAGCAGCTTATTATTACGAACCTCTGCGGGCTCGTAGAAGTGCTGATCCCGGTAAGGATATCATTTTACGCATCTATCGTCGATGAATATTAGTAATATGTTGGATAGCTTATAATGAAAGAACATCAATCGACTGAGTCCACCTTTATAGGGTTTAGGACCCCCATTGGGTAACAATAATAATAATCGATGAAATATCCAAGTGGTTTTAGACCTACAACATAAGAGGGTAGTCAGTCAGCACAGATTGTTCCATAAGAAGTTATCCAGCAGACTTATCTATTTAAAAAACAAAGGGAAACAGTCATACCACACCGTCTCGTGTTTTCTCGATGTGGATCGAGACTGTCCTATAAGATGTACTACACTCTTAAAAATGAACTTCACCACATAGCACGCTCTTAGCCAACCATCATCCCGAATGACAACGTTCTCGCCCTAGATTTGTTGAAAACGGGAGGAAAAGCCTATTTTGTGCCGTGCATAATGAGCACAAAATAGGCTCCTCCTCCCGTTTTCAACAAATCAGGGGCGAGAACGTTCTCCCAAAACGTTTCGATTGTTGTTGAATAATAGTAATATGCTGGACAACTTTTAATGCAAGTACCTCAGTCTGTTGACTCCACCCTTCGCTTACACCAATCACATCTTTGCCGCATCTGACGTTGTACTCATCTTGTCATAGCCCACGCAATGCGATAGATTAAGATCCACTAAAACGTTCAACGCATCAGCACAGACATGTGTCTCCTGCTATAAAGACGATTATCACATTCGTGTCACATCAGATTAGTGTTCGTAGCGAACGCTGATATGCTGGGTAACCACGAGGGTCAGCACACCGTCATCATGTCCGGCTGCCGGCACGCCCTCTATGTCTGTGATGATGAATCTGAGAAGAGATCCTTCGACCTTTAGATTAAAAACCTAGGACATCGAAAGAAGGGTGGTACGTGCTCGTTACACTCATGTTGAGAACACACAACGAGTCTTAGGTCTTAGGTTACATGCAGGTATGTGGCGTTGACTAAGCGGTGGTTGTGCTGTGTTCGCTGACAGAAGTTGGCGTGGAGGAAAGACGACAAGGAGGCGTGCTCTTCTTCAGAAAAGAGAAGTGACGTGAGGATGGGACATGAGCTGTAGCTTCTTTGGAGGCACGCGGGGGTCACGTTACCTGAATAGCCCAATAGGGTCGCTTTGCACACGACACTTTGGGGGGCACTTTGACGCGCTAGACCGCACCTCTCCAAGTATTCCGAAACTATGCGTTGAGGTCTCCCGTAGAGATGTGTGTAATCGAAAGCGAAAAACGAGCGGTGATGTCACTGGAGTGGCCCCCAATCTCGGCTTCACTTCTCAGAGCAATAGGACTCCTCCTCTCTTTTCTTCCTCCATGGAAGTCGGTCTCACGTTAGTGGTCAGTGTCTCTATGTGCATGAAGATGAGGATGGCAATGGTAAATGATGATCTGGATGAAGAGACGATAAAATAAATCTAGATCAAGAGACGATGCCTCTTCTTCGAGTCTAAGATACGTCTTTTCCTCTTTGAGTTGTCACGACGTAGAATATGTTGGACGAATGAGACTTCCTCCATTACAGCAGACATTAAAATGACGTTCCCCATGTTCATGAACTCTCTTGAAGGAAAACGCACTCTGAAAACAGAACTTCACCGCATAGCACGCTGTGCGTCAACCATTGCCACGGATGATAGGGTTATCGCTTCTGATTTGAAGAGAGAGGTAGTCGTACGCCTTTTTGTGACAACTTTCATGTATCCAAATTGCCACAAAAAGGCGTACGCCCACCTCTCTCTTTGAATCAGACGCGATAACCCTACACTGTTAAAGCAGAGCTTCACCGCATCAGCACTCTCCTAGCCATCCATCATTCCGAATGATATCACTCTGTGCATTGATTTGTCGAAAATGGGAGGAGGCGCCTATCTGCGGCAGATTATCTTGTCCCAGATAGGCGCCTCCCCCTGTTTTGAACAAATCATGACACAGAATGATTTCATTCGGTGTAATGGTTGGCTAGGAGCGTGTTATTTGGTGAAGTTCTGTTTTTTGCAGTGTAGTCAAAGATAGGAAAACAATACTATCATGGAGAGTGGTTGGTCCGCTTGCGGAAGACACCTTTCCCTTGCCCAATAATAAGATGGACGTGCTTCGTCGCTTCGGGTTCGTTATAGCAAGGGGTTTATGAACGAATGCGGTATTCCAAGCAGCACAATGCACTGAAAGTCGAGTGTAATAGGTGTGGACGGTATGTGTCGTCTCAACGCTCTAAGATGAAAGTCACTGAAAAGGTTAGCCAGCTATAGGGCTCGAACTCACATCTTCTGGATTACCGCGGTTCAAGCTCTACCGATTGAGCTAAGCTAACACTGATGTGGATTCCAGTCTTGCAGCTGGCCACCTTTTCAGTGACTTTCATCTTTCATCGTTAATTTCTTAGGCAATTTGAGGCTTTGTATGTATTTGTACTTTCTACGTTGTTTCAGCCCAAGAACATTCAGTTCTCTTATTATGAACCTTCTTTAGTTTCACCAGTCTGTACCTTCCCGTCCTCCCCTATTGCACTCGACCTTCAGGACATTCACCGACGACGCCAGCGCTTGTAACAGGGTTGGGGACTTTACGAGATTCAGAGACGAGATTCGCCTCGTTAGACATAAGAAATTTGAAGAAAAAGCTACTGCTGGGAAAACGCATACTCGCGAAATGCATCAGAAGCTGTCTTACAGAAGCCCTTACTGTCATGCACGGAGTAAGAACTCCGGAGCACGGAGCATGTACGGAGCATGTACTCCGTGCTCTCAGGCAACACACCTTGCGGAACAGACATCTGTATTACTCGTGCGAACGTCTGGTGACGTGAACATCTTGAAATCGAAATTTCCTCGATGTATTTGCGACGCAACTTTTGCTCGCGCACTATCTTCCTGCGTTGCAAAAACAGCTGTCCCTCTAATAAGACGATCTACATGCCCTGGTTTCCCTGTACAGTTTGAGGAGGACGCGAACAGCGATACGCAGAAAAACAGGAAGAAAAACCGCAGGATATCCCCAAAGAAAAAGGTCCGAGATGTCGTCATGTGGAATACAGTGATCTATGAGTTATACCGGCATACCTTGGAGAAAAATAAATATAACGTAGGCTGCTGCGAAGGGTCAAGATATCGTTTGTCGTGGGGGAGAGTAACGCACTCGCCGCCATAAAGGCGATTAACGAGACCTCAGGATATGACTTTTCTTGCTGACCTCTGCTGGACGCTAAAGAGAGGAGTACGTTTTTTCTTTTTTTCCCTCTTTTTTTTCTCAATCTGAAGATCCCGGAAGCCTTAGCTGTAACTTAGTTCTTCAGATTATGTTTTGAGTGGCCGTGAGTAGTATATACTCTTCCCAACACAAAGTCCAATATATACTGATGACTATATTCCATGCAGAGAATTCAAAGTTCAAGGCACGTGAAGCATCTCCCGGCTATTGTAAGTATTGCAATAGAATTCACTTATTCTGTTCTCGAATTAACCGCGAAAAATGCAAATTTCGTTCCCACATTTGGTGCCCTCCAATTGTGCAATACTTAGAATTTTTCGTTTTCTTCTTGTCTTTTTTTTTTTTTCATTTGCCCCATTGTGTCTGCACTGTTTTCCGCCCTTGCGAGCAGGGTATTGTGTATTACCTAAGCCGTTGTCCACGAGCGACTGGGGCACATTATGACTAGAGCTGAGCGCGGGTGCAGGCATACCTGCGGGTACCCGCAGTTACCCGCACATCGTCACGATTTGCGGATAGGAATTCGCGATAGCTGCGGGTAGTGGGCAAAATGCGGGTGTACCCGCAATGCACTCCATCGCCAACTAAGTAATCCCTCTCTGTCGCACGCGAGCTCAGGAGTGCGCCATATCGTTGGCCGTACAAATCCATGTGCCAGACAACAGCAGGCAAGTGCTGGCGGGTGAGTTCGGTTACTAATGCAGACATATATGGCTCTCTGTTGGATTGCAGTTTCATTGGCATATGATTGAAGCCGTCCGACACACGTAGCCAACACTCAGAATTTCCTTCGTTTTAAAATAGAAACAGCGGTAAACTGGAAGAGGAACATTTCCCCCTGTGGGGCCGAATGCGGGTATGCGGACATACAGACAGAACTGCGGGTGCGAGTCACCCGGATTAAATACTTGCGCGTGCGGGAGCGGGTCACACACGCGATGGTACAGTGCGGATCCAAGTTTGCTTACCCGCACTCACCCTCCACTTATAACAGTCATTAAAAAAGTTGAATTATACAACATTTAAAGTTGAGAACATGGAATAAGAAACTGTAACAAACCCGCGAAAACTGTCCGTGCTTGAAAGCTGAAGAGACTCCTTCAGGCATCGATCGCCATTCCCAATGAAACAATACAGAGTTTTAGTACGTCGTGTGCTATCCTGTTTGCGCAAGTAAGGGATAGCATAGATGGTTCTGCGCATGCCCAGAATAGCGAGAGACATTCTGTTCCTACACTAATAAAAATGAACTTCACCACACAGCACGCTCCTAGCCAACCATCATCACGAATGACAACGCTCTCGCCCCTGATTTGTTGAAAACGGGAGGCGGAGCCTATTTTGTACCTATTATGCACGGCACAGAATAGGCTCCGCCTCCCGTTTTCAACAAATCAGGGGCGAGAACGTTGTCATTCGGGATGATGGTTGGCTAGGAGCGTGCTACGTGGTGAAGTTCATTTTTAAGAGTGTACTCAAGTCCCGTGCATTTACATCGCGCTTAGTATCCATGTCAGCGTTTCCGAAACATGTCCAAATGTTTACGACGCTGTAATAATTCTGTTGCAGTGCTGGAAGAATTTCTTAAACGTAGAAGTGCTGATCCCGGTAAGAAGATCACTTTACACATCCATCGTCGATGAATATTAGTAATATGCTGGATAGGTTTTAGTGAAAGAACATCAACCGACTGGCTCCACCTTTCTAGGTTCTATGACCCTCATGAAAGAACTGATGTTCTCAGTTCATCAGTTCTCAGAACATCAGTTCTTTCATGTTCAACAATTCCGCCTGCGTCGATCCCGTCGTATTAACGTGTGTATGAGTGAGCAAAAATGTAAGAGTGAAAGGAGGATGAGTGAGAGAGTGTGGCTCGCTTCTCCCTTCAGATGCCGCACCATTGGAAGCCGCTGAGAAAGCGTGTTAGCTTAGCTCAATTGGTAGAGCCCTGGACCGGCAATCCAGAAGATGTGGGTTGGATTCCTGCAGCTGGCTAACCTTTTCAGTGACTTTCATCTTTCATCTACGACCCTCATTGGGTAATAATAATAATAATCGATTAAATATCCAGGTGGTTTTAGATCTACAACATAAGTCAGTCAGCACAGATTGTTCCATAAGAAGTTATCCAGCAGACTTATACGTATTAAAAAAAAAAAGGAAAACAGTCATACCACACCGCCTCGCGTTTTCTCGATGTGGATCGAGACTGTCCTAGGCTGTACTAGACCATGTTGTTCTTACCCATGCCCCGTGTATTTACATCGCGCTTAGTATCCATGTCAACGTTTCCGAAACATTTCCAAAAGTTTACGATGCTGTAATAATTCTGTTGCAGTGGCAGCAGCTTATTACGTGCCTGCGAGGGCTCGTAGAAGTGCTGATCCCGCTAAGAACATCATTTTACACATCCATCGTCGATGAATACTACTAATATGCTGGACAGCTTTTAATGAAACAACATCAGTCGGCTGACTCCACCTTTATAGGGTCTAGGACACTCATTGGGTAATACAGGGTGTCTACCACAAATTGTCAGGGAATTTTGATGTTACTGACAAAGTCAGGGGATTGTCAGTGAATTTGGCTAAAAAGAAGCTCAAGTCAGGGAAAACAGCGGATTAGTGCCGGGATGATGCCGGTGGTTGAGCGGCAATGCCGCAGCAACGTTATCCCGACTAGCTTTTCGCCAGCACGACAAGCTCTGAGGCAGAAAGGCAGGAAAGCCTCAATAAATGGTCTGTTTTTGTGATGGATCTGTATCAAAACGTAGGAGCAGGCACACCAAGTTTCCTTTTGTTTTTCTCAGGGAATTTGCTTGAAATAGTCAGGGAAAACCTGGAAAAGTCATGGAATTTGAAGGCTGCAGTTTGGTATACACCCTGTAATAATAATAATAATAATAATCATCAACATCATCATCATCGATGAAATATCCAAGTGGTTTTAGATTTACAACATAAGAGGGTAGTCAGTCAGCACAGATTGCTCCATAAGAAGTTATCCAGCAGACTTATCTATTTAAAATAATGGAAAACAGTCATACCGCACCGTCTCGCGTTTTCTCGATGTGGATCGAGACTGTCCTATGATGTACTAGACCATGTTGTTCCTACTCACGTCTCGTATATTTACATCGTGGGTAATTGATCACCTTGGACTAGGCGTTCCTTTTCGTTGCGCCCGTAGAATCCCGGTAAGAACGTCATTTTACTCTCCCAAAACGCATCGATTGTTGTTGAATAATAGTAATATGCTGGACAACTTTTAATGCAAGTACCTCAGTCTGTTGACTCCACCCTTCGCTTACACCAATCACATCTTTGCTGCGTCGGACGTTGTACTCATCTTGTCACAGCCCACGCAATGCGTTAGATTAAGATCCACTAAAACGCTCAACGCATCAACACCGAATGTGTCTCCTGCTATAAAGACGATTATCACATTCGTGTCACCACATCAGATTAGTGTCCGTAGCGAACGCTGATATGCGGGGTAACCACAAGGGTCAGCACACCGTCATCGTGTCCGGCACGGCCTCTGTGTCTGTGATGATGGATCTGAGAAGAGATCCTTCGACCTTTAGATTAAAAACCTAGGACATTGAAAGAAGGGTGGTGCGTGCTCGTTACACTCATGTTGAGAACACACAACGAAGGGTCTTAGGTTACATGCAGCTGTGTGGCGTTGACTAAGCGGTGGTGGTGCTGTGTTCGCTGACTGAAGTTGCCATGGAGGAAAGAATAAGAAAATGCTCTTCTTCAGAAAAGAGAATTGTGGGGCAAGTGAGGTGAGGATGGGACATGAGCAGTAGCTTCTTTGGGGGCACGAGGGGGTCACGTTACCTGAATAGGGTCGCTTTGCATACGACACTTTGGGGGGCACTTTGACGCGCTAGACCGCACCTTTCCAAGTATTCCGAAACTATGCGTTGGGGTCTCTCATAGAGATGTGTGTAATCGAAAGCGGAAAACGAGCGGTGATGTCACTGTCCCCAATCTCGGCTTCACTTCTCAGAGCAATAGGACTCCTCCTCTCTTTCCTTCCTCCATGGAAGTCGGTCTCACGATAGTGGTCAGTGTCTCTATGTGCATGAAGATGAGGATGACGATGGTAAATGATAATCTGGATGAAGAGACGACGAAATAAATCTGGATCAAGGGACGATGCCTTTTCTTCGAGTCTAAGATACGTCTCTTCCTCTTTGAGTTGTCACGACATCCAATATGTTGTACGAATGAGACTTGCTTCAGGACAGCAGATGTCAAAATGACGTTCCCCATGTTCCTGAACACTCTTGAAGGAAACGGAATCGTTTTCGTGTATACCTATTGGTCATACGACAAACTATGTCCGTTAGCCAATCAGATACTACAGCCCAAATTCAGCCAGGTAAATATTGCAGAACTTGCAATGTTTGCAAAACACGAAGAGTACCTTTTGGTAATTTAGGACATAAGAAAAAAAAAAAAAACTCGAAATGAATAATGTAATCAGCACAAAGTAACCACAGCATAACTTGGCTACCTTTATGATAACACTTTTCCGCCATTAGTGAGCAGTGGCAGTGCAAGACGCATCGTGAACACAGGAGCTTGCTTGGAAGCCCCTCTAGCAACGTGGACGGAGCGTGACGCTCCACCTTGAGGGTGACGTTGAGGATGGGGTGTATGCAATCTGGGCGACTACCTTTGACGAGAACAGGTCTCCTCTACACTCTTAAAAATGAACTTCACTGCACAGCACGCTCCTAGCCAACCATAATCTCAAATGATATCGTTATCTGCCCTGATTTGTTGAAAACGGGAGGCGTACGCCTTTTCTGTGACAATTATGAACAGCATAAGTGTCACAAAAAAGGCGTACGCCTCCCGTTTTCAACAAATCAGGGCAGATAACGATATCATTCGAGATGACGGTTGGCTAAGAACGTGCTATGCGGTGAAGTTCATTTTTAAGAGTGTAGTCAAAGATAGGAAAACAATACTATCATGGAGAGTGGTTGGTCCGCTTGCGGAAGACACCTTTCCCTTGCCCAATAATAAGATGGATGTGCTTCGTCGCTTCGGGTTCGTTACAACCTAGCAAGGGAAACCAATAAGAAACCAAAAGAGAATCCAATATAAACGAACGAGTGTTTGCGAACGCCGCCGCCTGCGCTTTTAACACACTCTAAAAAAAGAACTTCACCGCATAGCAAGCTGTGCGTCAACCATTGCCACGGATGATAGGGTTATCGCTTCTGATTTGAAGAGAGAGGTAGTCGTACGCCTTTTTGTGACAACTTTCATGTATCCAAATTGCCACAAAAAGGCGTACGCCCACCTCTCTCTTTGAATCAGACGCGATAACCCTACACTGGTAAAGCAGAGCTTCACCGCATCAGCACGCTCATAGCCATCCGTCATTCCGAATGATATCATTCTGTGCATTGATTTGTCGAAAATGGGAGGAAGCGCCTATCTGGGGCAGATTATCTTGTCCCAGATAGGCGCCTCCCCCTGTTTTGAACAAATCATGACACAGAATGATATCATTCGGTGTGATGGTTGGCTAGGAGCGTGCTATGCGGTAAAGTTCTGTTTTAACAGTGTAGTCAAAGATAGGAAAACAATACTATCATGGAGAATGGTTGGTCCGCTTGCGGAAGACACCTTTCCCTTGCCCAATAATAAGATGGACGTGCTTAGTCGCTTCGGGTTCGTTATAGCAAGGGGTTTACGAACGAATGCGGTATTCCAAGCAGCACAATGCACTGAAAGTCAAGTGTAATAGGTGTGGATGGTATGTGTCTTCTCAACGCTCTAAGATGAAAGTCACTGAAAAGGTTAGCCAGCTATAGGGCTCGAACTCACATCTTCTGGATTACCGCGGTTCAAGCTCTACCGATTGAGCTAAGCGAACAGTGATGTGGGTTCCAGTCTTGCAGCTGTTTAGCCTTTTCAGTGACTTTCATCTTTCATCGTTAATTTCTTAGGCAATTTGAGGCTTTGTATGTATTTGTACTTTCTACGTTGTTTCAGCCCAAGAACATTCAGTTCTCTTATTATGAACCTTCTTTAGTTTCACCAGTCTGTACCTTCCCGTCCTCCCCTATTGCACTCGACCTTCAGGACATTCACCGACGACGCCTGCGCTTGTAACAGGGTTGGGGACTTTACGAGATTCAGAGACGAGATTCGCCTCGTTAGACATAAGAAATTTGAAGAAAAAGCTACTGCTGGGAAAACGCATACTCGCGAAATGCATCAGAAGCTGTCTTACAGAAGCCCTTACTGTCATGCACGGAGTAAGAACTCCGGAGCACGGAGCATGTACGGAGCATGTACTCCGTGCTCTCAGCAACACACCTTGCGGAACAGACATCTGTATTACTCGTGCGAACGTCTGGTGACGTGAACATCTTGAAATCGAAATTTCCTCGATGTATTTGCGACGCAACTTTTGCTCGCGCACTATCTTCCTGCGTTGCAAAAACAGCTGTCCCTCTAATAAGACGATCTACATGCCCTGGTTTCCCTGTACAGTTTGAGGAGGACGCGAACAGCGATACGCAGAAAAACAGGAAGAAAAACCGCAGGATATCCCCAAAGAAAAAGGTCCGAGATGTCGTCATGTGGAATACAGTGATCTATGAGTTATACCGGCATACCTTGGAGAAAAATAAATATAACGTAGGCTGCTGCGAAGGGTCAAGATATCGTTTGTCGTGGGGGAGAGTAACGCACTCGCCGCCATAAAGGCGATTAACGAGACCTCAGGATATGACTTTTCTTGCTGACCTCTGCTGGACGCTAAAGAGAGGAGTACGTTTTTTCTTTTTTTCCCTCTTTTTTTTCTCAATCTGAAGATCCCGGAAGCCTTAGCTGTAACTTAGTTCTTCAGATTATGTTTTGAGTGGCCGTGAGTAGTATATACTCTTCCCAACACAAAGTCCAATATATACTGATGACTATATTCCATGCAGAGAATTCAAAGTTCAAGGCACGTGAAGCATCTCCTGGCTATTGTAAGTATTGCAATAGAATTCACTTATTCTGTTCTCGAATTAACCGCGAAAAATGCAAATTTCGTTCCCACATTTGGTGCCCTCCAATTGTGCAATACTTAGAATTTTTCGTTTTCTTCTTGTCTTTTTTTTTTTTTTTCATTTGCCCCATTGTGTCTGCACTGTTTTCCGCCCTTGCGAGCAGGGTATTGTGTATTACCTAAGCCGTTGTCCACGAGCGACTGGGGCACATTATGACTAGAGCTGAGCGCGGGTGCAGGCATACCTGCGGGTACCCGCAGTTACCCGCACATCGTCACGATTTGCGGATAGGAATTCGCGATAGCTGCGGGTAGTGGGCAAAATGCGGGTGTACCCGCAATGCACTCCATCGCCAACTGAGTAATCCCTCTCTGTCGCACGCGAGCTCAGCAGTGCGCCATATCGTTGGCCGTATAAATCCATGTGCCAGACAACAGCAGGCAAGTGCTGGCGGGTGAGTTCGGTTACTAATGCAGACATATATGGCTCTCTGTTGGATTGCAGTTTCATTGGCATATGATTGAAGCCGTCCGACACACGTAGCCAACACTCAGAATTTCCTTCGTTTTAAAATAGAAACAGCGGTAAACTGGAAGAGGAACATTTCCCCCTGTGGGGCCGAATGCGGGTATGCGGACATACAGACAGAACTGCGGGTGCGAGTCACCCGGATTAAATTCTTGCGCGTGCGGGAGCGGGTCACACACGCGATGGTACAGTGCGGATCCAAGTTTGCTTACCCGCACTCACCCTCCACTTATAACAGTCATTAAAAAAGTTGAATTATACAACATTTAAAGTTGAGAACATGGAATAAGAAACTGTAACAAACCCGCGAAAACTGTCTGTGCTTGAAAGCTGAAGAGACTCCTCCAGGCATCGATCGCCATTCCCAATGAAACAATACAGAGTTTTAGTACGTCGTGTGCTATCCTGTTTGCGCAAGTAAGGGATAGCATAGATGGTTCTGCGCATGCCCAGAATAGCGAGAGACATTCTGTTCCTACACTAATAAAAATGAACTTCACCACACAGCACGCTCCTAGCCAACCATCATCACGAATGACAACGCTCTCGCCCCTGATTTGTTGAAAACGGGAGGCGGAGCCTATTTTGTACCTATTATGCACGGCACAGAATAGGCTCCGCCTCCCGTTTTCAACAAATCAGGGGCGAGAACGTTGTCATTCGGGATGATGGTTGGCTAGGAGCGTGCTACGTGGTGAAGTTCATTTTTAAGAGTGTACTCAAGTCCCGTGCATTTACATCGCGCTTAGTATCCATGTCAGCGTTTCCGAAACATGTCCAAATGTTTACGATGCAGTAATAATTCTGTTGCAGTGCTGGAAGAATTTCTTAAACGTAGAAGTGCTGATCCCGGTAAGAAGATCATTTTACACATCCATCGTCGATGAATATTAGTAATATGCTGGATAGGTTTTAGTGAAAGAACATCAACCGACTGGCTCCACCTTTCTAGGTTCTATGACCCTCATGAAAGAACTGATGTTCTCAGTTCATCAGATCTCAGAACATCAGTTCTTTCATGTTCAACAATTCCGCCTGCGTCGATCCCGTCGTATTAACGTGTGTATGAGTGAGCAAAAATGTAAGAGTGAAAGGAGGATGAGTGAGAGAGAGTGGCTCGTTTCTCCCTTCAGATGACGCACCATTGGAAGCCGCTGAGAAAGCGTGTTAGCTTAGCTCAATTGGTAGAGCCCTGGACCGGCAATCCAGAAGATGTGGGTTCGATTCCTGCAGCTGGCTAACCTTTTCAGTGACTTTCATCTTTCATCTACGACCCTCATTGGGTAATAATAATAATAATCGATTAAATATCCAGGTGGTTTTAGATCTACAACATAAGTCAGTCAGCACAGATTGTTCCATAAGAAGTTATCCAGCAGACTTATACGTATTAAAAAAAAAAAGGAAAACAGTCATACCACACCGCCTCGCGTTTTCTCGATGTGGATCGAGACTGTCCTAGGCTGTACTAGACCATGTTGTTCTACTCACGTCCAGTGTATTTACATCACGCGTAGTATCCATGTCAACGTTTCCGAAACATTTCCAAAAGTTTACGATGCTGTAATAATTCTGTTGCAGTGGCAGCAGCTTATTACGCGCCTGCGAGGGCTCGTAGAAGTGCTGATCCCGCTAAGAACATCATTTTACACATCCATCGTCGATGAATACTACTAATATGCTGGACAGCTTTTAATGAAACAACATCAGTCGGCTGACTCCACCTTTATAGGGTCTAGGACACTCATTGGGTAATACAGGGTGTCTACCACCAATTGTCAGGGAATTTTGATGTTACTGGCAAAGTCAGGGGATTGTCAGGGAATTTGGCTAAAAAGAAGCTCAAGTCAGGGAAAACAGCGGATTAGTGCCGGGATGATGCCGGTGGTTGAGCGGCAATGCCTGCAGCAACGTTATCCCGACTAGCTTTTCGCCAGCACGACAAGCTCTGAGGCAGAAAGGCAGGAAAGCCTCAATAAATGGTCTGTTTTTGTGATGGATCTGTATCAAAACGTAGGAGCAGGCACACCAAGTTTCCTTTTGTTTTTCTCAGGGAATTTGCTTGAAATAGTCAGGGAAAACCTGGAAAAGTCATGGAATTTGAAGGCTGCAGTTTGGTATACACCCTGTAATAATAATAATAATAATAATAATAATCATCATCATCGATGAAATATCCAAGTGGTTTTAGATTTACAACATAAGAGGGTAGTCAGTCAGCACAGATTGCTCCATAAGAAGTTATCCAGCAGACTTATCTATTTAAAATAATGGAAAACAGTCATACCGCACCGTCTCGCGTTTTCTCGATGTGGATCGAGACTGTCCTATGCATGTACTAGACCATGTTGTTCCTACTCACGTCTCGTATATTTACATCGTGCGTAATTGATCACCTTGGACTAGGCGTTCCTTTTCGTTGCGCCCGTAGAATCCCGGTAAGAACGTCATTTTACTCTCCCAAAACGCATCGATTGTTGTTGAATAATAGTAATATGCTGGACAACTTTTAATGCAAGTACCTCAGTCTGTTGACTCCACCCTTCGCTTACACCAATCACATCTTTGCTGCGTCGGACGTTGTACTCATCTTGTCACAGCCCACGCAATGCGTTAGATTAAGATCCACTAAAACGCTCAACGCATCAACACCGAATGTGTCTCCTGCTATAAAGACGATTATCACATTCGTGTCACCACATCAGATTAGTGTCCGTAGCGAACGCTGATATGCGGGGTAACCACAAGGGTCAGCACACCGTCATCGTGTCCGGCACGGCCTCTGTGTCTGTGATGATGGATCTGAGAAGAGATCCTTCGACCTTTAGATTAAAAACCTAGGACATTGAAAGAAGGGTGGTGCGTGCTCGTTACACTCATGTTGAGAACACACAACGAAGGGTCTTAGGTTACATGCAGCTGTGTGGCGTTGACTAAGCGGTGGTGGTGCTGTGTTCGCTGACTGAAGTTGCCATGGAGGAAAGAATAAGAAAATGCTCTTCTTCAGAAAAGCGAATTGTGGGGCAAGTGAGGTGAGGATGGGACATGAGCAGTAGCTTCTTTGGGGGCACGAGGGGGTCACGTTACCTGAATAGGGTCGCTTTGCATACGACACTTTGGGGGGCACTTTGACGCGCTAGACCGCACCTTTCCAAGTATTCCAAAACTATGCGTTGAGGTCTCTCATAGAGATGTGTGTAATCGAAAGCGGAAAACGAGCGGTGATGTCACTGTCCCCAATCTCGGCTTCACTTCTCAGAGCAATAGGACTCCTCCTCTCTTTCCTTCCTCCATGGAAGTCGGTCTCACGATAGTGGTCTCTATGTGCATGAAGATGAGGATGACGATGGTAAATGATAATCTGGATGAAGAGACGACGAAATAAATCTGGATCAAGGGACGATGCCTTTTCTTCGAGTCTAAGATACGTCTTTTCCTCTTTGAGTTGTCACGACATACAATATGTTGTACGAATGAGATCTCCTCCAGGACAGCAGACATTAAAATGACGTTCCCCATGTTCATGAACTCTCTTGAAGGAAACGGAATCGTTTTCGTGTATACCTATTGGTCATACCGACAAACTATGTCCGTTAGCCAATCAGATACTACAGCCCAAATTCAGCCAGGGAAATATTGCAGAACTTTCAATGTTTGCAAAACGCGAAGAGTACCTTTTGGTAATTTAGGACATAAGAAAAAAAAAAACTCGAAATGAATAATGTAATCAGCACAAAGTAACCACAGCATAACTTTGGCTACCTTTATGTTAACACTTTTCCGCCATTAGTGAGCAGTGGCAGTGCAAGACGCATCGTGAACACAGGAGCTTTCTTGGAAGCTCCTCTAGCAACGTGGACGGAGCGTGACGCTCCACCTTGAGGGTGAAGTTGAGGATGGGGTGTATGCAATCTGGGCGACTACCATTGACGAGAACAGGTCTCCCCTATAGTCAAAGATAGGAAAACAATACTATCATGGAGAGTGGTTGATCCACTTGCGGAAGACACCTTTCCCTTGCCCAATAATAAGATGGACGTGCTTCGTCGCTTCGGGTTCGTTATAGCAAGGGGTTTACGAACGCATGCGGTATTCCAAGCACCAAAATGCACTGAAAGTCGAGTGCAATAGGTGTGGACGGTATGTGTCTTCTCACCGTTGAAAGATATGACAGTCACTGAAAAAGGTTAGCCAGCTATAGGACTGGAACCCACATCTTCTGGATTACCGGGGTCCAAGCTCTACCGACTGAGCTAAGCTAACACTGATGTGGATTCCAGTCTTGCAGCTGGCCACCTTTTCAGTGACTTTCATCTTTCATCGTTACTTTCTTAGGCAATTTGAGGCTTTGTATGTATTTGTACTTTCTACGTTGTTTCAGCCCCAAAACATCCAGTTCTCTCATTATCAACGTTCTTTAGTTTCACCAGTCTTTTCAAGGCCTTCCCGTCCACCCCTATTGCACTCGACCTTCAGAACATTCACTGACGCCGCCTGCGCTTGTGACAGGGTTGGGGACTTTACGAGATTCAGAGTTTTTTCATTGTTTATCCTTCGTTAACCACTATTGTAACATGCGTTCGTAGCACCACCTGGTTAGATATATGAAATTTGAAGAAAAAGCTACTGCTGTGAAAACATATACTCGCGAAAAGCATCAGAAGCTATCTTACAGAAGCCCTTACTGTCATGCACGGAATAAGAACTCCAGAAACGGAGCATGCACGGAGCATGTACTTCGTGCTGTCATGCAACCACCTTGCGGAACAGTATTACTCGTGCGAACGTCTGGTGACGTGAACATCTTGAAATCGAAATTTCCTCGATGCAACTTTTGCTCGCGCACTATCTTCCTGCGTTGCAAAAAACAGCTGTCCCGCTAATAAGACGATCTACATGCCCTCATTTCCCCTGTACAGTTTGAGGAGGACACGAACCGCGATTCGCAGAAAAACAGAAGAAACACCGCTGGATATCCCTAAAAAAACTAAAAAAAGGGCCGAGATGTCGTCATGTGGAATAGAGTGATCTATGAGTTATACCGGCATACCTTGGACAAAAGGAAATATAACATAGGCTGCTGCAGAGGGTCAAGATATCCTTTGTCGTGGGGTAGAGTAACCTCTCCTGGACGCTCAAGGGAGGAGTACGTTTTTTCTTTTTTTCCCTCTTTTTTTTCTCTTAATCCGAAGATACCGGAAGCCTAGCTGTAACTTAGTTCTTTAGATTATTTTTTGAGTGGCCGTGAGTAGTATATACTCTTCCCAACACAAAGTGCAATACAAACTGATGACTATATTCCATGCACAAAATTCAAAGTTCAAGGCACGGGAAGCATCTCCTGACTATTGTACGTATTGCAATAGAATTCACTTATTCTGTTCTCGAATTAACCGCGAAAAATGCGAATTACGTTCCCACATTTGGTACCTTCAAATTGTGCAATACTTAGAATTTTTCGTTTTCTGCTTGTCTTTGTCCTTTTTTTTTTTCATTTGCCCCATTGTGTCTGCAGTGTTTTCCGCCCTTGCGAGCAGGGGGGGGGGAGGGAATATGTTTAATGCAAAGTAAGAAAAAAGAGAAGGTAAGGGAAAGGTTAGCAGGATATTGTGTATTACCTAAGCCGTTGTCCACGAGCGACTGGGGCACATTATAACTAGAGCTGAGCGCGGGTGCAGGCATACCTGCGGGTACCCGCAGTTACCCGCACATCGTCACGATTTGCGGATAGGAGGAATTCGCGATAGCTGCGGGTAGTGGGTAAAATGCGGGTGTACCCGCAATGCACTCCATCGCCAACTAAGTAATCCCTCTGTGTCGCACGCGAGCTCAGCAGTGCGCCATATCGTTGGCCGTATAAATCCATGTGCCAGACAACAGCAGGCAAGTGCTGGCGGGTGAGTTCGGTTACTAATGCAGACATGTATGGCTCTCTGTTGGATTGCAGTTTTATTGGCATATGATTGAAGCCGTCCGACACACGTAGCCAACACTCAGAATTTCCTTCGTTTTAAAATAGAAACAGCGGTAAACTGGAAGAGGAACATTTCCCCCTGTGGGGCCGAATGCGGGTATGCGGATATACAGACAGAACTGCGGGTGCGAGTCACCCGGATTAAATTCTTGCGCGTGCGGGTCACACACGCGATGGTACAGTGCGGGTCCAAGTTTGCTTACCCGCACTCACCCTCTACTTATAACAGTCATTAAAAAAGTTGAATTATACAACATTTAAAGTTGAGAACATGGAATAAGAAACTGTAACAAACCCGCGAAAACTGTCCGTGCTTAAAAGCTGAAGAAACTCCCCCAGGCATCGATCGCCATTCCCAATGAAACACTACAGAGTTTTAGTGCGTCGTTTGCTATCCTGTTTGCGCAAGTAAGGGATAGCATAGATGGTTCTGCGCATCCCAAATAGCGAGAGACATTCGCGCAGTGCGAGGAACCACCAAGGGCATCTGTTACGTACGCTACCGCCTTTACGTACGATGTACTAAAACTCTCTAATGAAGCAAGTAAGCTGTACGAACGACACATGAATAATGATATGAGAAATAAGAAGAAGACAAGATTGGGAGCGCGAACTCTTAGAGCGACTACAGTGACGACTACAGTGACGACTCTTAGAGTGACTACAAAGCAGACGACAGCGTCGTCCCTGACACTACTCTGTTAAGCAATGGCATGGGCACTCATTTGCAGGGTGTCTTTTTTTAGGCGATACAGATTTGTCATAAAAAAACTATAAGGGCTCTAGACGTGCTGTTTTCACATCTGTCATCTCTGGGTCGGCGGACGTTCTTGGCCATATGTTGCTCAACTGTCAAATCACTAATTACCTAAAAATAGTTAATTGAGTTTTTAATTATAAAAGCTACGTAGCGTTCCAGTCTCCGAAACCGACCTCCTGGTCCGGACACTAAGCCTAACTTTATTGTTTTCCTAATGTCCCGTGCTTTTCCTCGTCCTCGTCTATTCCTACGTTACATGCTCCCACACCATCCCTCCGTGGATGGTACGGCAAGACGTTTTTTCCTATGGTGGCCATCTCGTCTCCCCACCGCGCACCTTTATAACCGATAGCCTTCAGTAGACCCCTTTGGTGTACTGCCTTTTGGACTTCATATGGCCCACTGAAACTGGTCTTGCTTCCCGGGACACCCCGTCGCACCAGTATCGCGCCACCAACTCTAATTTCAGTAATCTTTCGGCTCTTGCGCCTGTCAAAGTTCCTCTTCATTCTGGAGCGGTACTTGTCAATCGCCTGTGTGACGTGATTGGTTACGTGCAAGCGTTCATCAGCAGGGAACAGCGCCGGTGTGTTAAATGCTGCAAAGTGTGGACTGCATCCGAGAGCAGTGACGGGCGATCTGTTATGGTGCCGTACCGCCGCATCTAGTGCTCACTTCTAGCCTCCTCTGAATTGGGTGTACATCGAGATGTACTGTTTTATGACTCTAATTACTCTTTCGGCGAGGCCATCTGCAGTTGGGTGGTATGGTGTTGTCGGTTGGAGTCGTATTCCTCGTTGCTGGGCCCAACTGCGTAACCGACGACTCCTGAATGGCGGTCCGTTGTCCGAAACTATTGTTTTGGTGTTCCGGAAGGTGTCTCGGTCCATTAGAGTAATCACGGCGTCCTCTCGCCCTGGACGCGCAGCGAGTACATTGGTTTATGGCCACCAGGAACGCCTGTGTACGACTAATGCCCTCCCCTTTCTTTTTGAGCTCGCCAGCCCCTCTCTCTCATGAGGATGAGTGAGAGAGAGTGGCTGGTTTGTCCCTTCAGATGACGCACCCTTGGAAGTCGCTGGGCAGGTGTGGTAGCTTAGCTCAATTGGTAGAGCCCTGGACCGGTAATCCAGAAGATGTGGGTTCGAGTCCTAGAGCCTGGCTAACCTTTTCAGCTAACCTTTTCGCCGAATTCTGACCTTGCCGAGCAGGGGCCTGCTAGAAATTTGCTTTTTTCTGGGTCACATATACTTAGTGGAGTTATGTGGTATCTGTTTGGCATCTTTTGGGACTCGTTTTTAGATGGCTCCTATCTAGGGTTGCCACCTTTCCTAGTGAAAAATACCGGCTGAAGGAGAGGAGGTGGAGTAGATGGAAAGGAGGAAAGGCTACTGGGAAAAGGAAGCGGGTGAAGGGTATACACGCAGAGAGAGAGAGAGAGAAAGAGAGAGAGCTCAAGATAATATGAGGAAACATATGTTCCTGCGTCTGGCTGTATGATTAATGCTAGAAATTGCTCTAAACAAGCACGAACGCTACACTGGATCGTACTGGAGCAACCGAATTGGACTGCCACAGACAAACCCTTCTTTGCAGGCGGATATCTCATGATGGTCGTGTACGGCCTAAGTTCTAGCTGGCTCGACACAACCACCAACAGCTTCGCACAGCCACTGATCTCGTCCCCTCCGAACACAAGACTCAATGAATAACAATGATAATAATAATAATAATGAATAACTAAGAAAAGTACTGGTGACTGCGGAGTTGGGTGTGTGATTTATTCAAGCTGTAGCGGAATGTTGAAGAGAAAGCCCCGCAAAATCCCCTGTGAAAGGTCTCGAGCCACAGATACCGGCAGGAGGCTGCCGGTATCACCTTCCTACAGGGAACCGGCAGAGCGAGCAAATAACCGGCCGTGACGGTATAATACCGGCCTGGTGGCACACTCCTATCACACAGCGAGGTTTAGGCGATTCATGTCACATAGCGGCCACATGACCAGTGACCGGTGACTTTTTGCGTTCAAGGATAAATGCTATATTCATTGTATTTGAAATACTTTTGGAGTATTTCCTACTCTATCTTAATTACTTTAATTTTTATGTATTTATACTCTGTCTTAATTACATTCTAACGTCAGTATTTATTATCTGATCTAAATACATTTTTGAGTATCTTGTGCATGTCTGATTACAGCCAAACGAGGCATCTTCGACCCGCCACAGAAGATTCCAATTGGAAATGGCCTGTGTTTTTATCTAGATGTCATAATACCGTGTTAGCAGAAGAGTCTACAACGGTAGGTGTGTTTGCTACTTTTTGTCTCCCCCTCCCCCCATGTAACAACAACAATCTAAATGAATGAATGAATGGATGATGCTGATGATATGGGATGTTTCCCTGCGTTGTGTGCATGACCCTACCCCTTTCCAAAAAGGTTCACATGAAGAGATGAAGTGGGAAGGAAAACAAAACAAATCCCTACAGTTCTTGAAGGAGGCCCTCAGAAAGGAAAGACAAGAGGGCGAAGTGCAGGGCAGTGATGAGCGGGGTTACACCATGGGCCGACAACTTTGCGGATGATGAATGGCATCCAATCCAGCAGTTCAGGTTCCGTCGCCAGGCTGAAGCCGACTTGCTATTCCTTGCAAAAAAAGAAAAAGAAACAGAAAGAGAAAAGGAAAAAGGGGCAGCGGGGGGCATTCGGCTGGTGGACAGTAGCCCGCCTATATACGTATGGTCCACGACCCGCGGTCAGAAAACTTTTTCAGAAACGAGTAATACCTGGACATCCTGGAGTCCAGCGGCGTCCGGGTGCGCCGCTAAAATGGCCTTGAGGATAGCTAGAATTATGGGGACCAGCACAGCTGCCGGGGCACCATCGGCTCACTTGTCGCCTCAGGCGCGGAGGGGAACGGTGTGCTTGTATGTGCACCAATTTGTGGAACCGCAGCGCCCTCTTGACTACTAGAGGTGTGCGCCGCCGCGCCGCCGCCGAGTGCATAAGCCACGCCGCCGCCGCCGATGCAGAGGGGTCGTCGCGGCGCCGCCTCCGATACTGCAATAGCTGGCCGTGGCAAGAGCCCATACAAGAGCCCGTTCACGTTCTTTGTATTGGCTAAATCCGAAATATAACTTTGCTTTTTCCTACAGTCGTCTATTCAGAGCATGCTACGAATAATTTGTCCCTAAAAGCGTCGAAACCTAATGCTTGAAAGACTATAAAACGCCGGCATCGTGTTCACCCCGCACTTTTACATAACACTTGCAGAAGCGGGACGGGGGCGGAGAAGGGTCACGCCGATAGAAGCAGGTCGGCGTGGCGCCGCCGCAATATAGTAAATAGTAGATACGCCGCCGCCGACAAAATTGCGTCAGCGCACACCTCTATTGACAACATCCATAGGTCTGGCGCAAGGGAGGCGAAGACGCCAGGGGGCATCCAGGCTATAACCGTTGTCTCTCTCGTGGGTACTCTTGGGCGCTTTGGATCTCGCTGAATCCGATATGGAGGTGGGGTGGGGTGGGGGGAGACCGCTGTATCGCCGACCGCTTGCGCGGACACAGAGAGCGGGAAGCCGCATGCGGACCTCCAAAGTTGGAGCATCTTGGTTGCCGCCGCGAAGTGCACTCCTTCATAGAGTACGGTCCCGAGCACTGTGTGGGCCAACGACAGTTGCGCGAGAGATGCCCGAAACGCTGGCAGTTGGAACACTGGGTTGGGCCATTCAAGCCCCCATATTGAAACATTTTCCTCTTTACGTGTACTCCTCACATAGTATTCCTCAGAACGAGGTTAACGACCACAAGTGTCTCCATACCATTAGGAATACTACACTCCTAAGAAGACAGGTAGAATTTTCTACCCAAGCTGGTAGAATGACAGTTACTACTGTATAGTAGTTTGTTTCTACTCTGCAGCTATACCCAAAAGGTAAAATTGGTTTGAGTAGAAATGTGGTTGCAGTGCAGTTCTACCGAGATGGGTAGCCTTTTTGTCTTGAAGTGTACAGCTGGTACTTTTCCTCACTTACGCGTTAGCACCGCGAAACCAGGATTTCCCTACACCCTCCCTCCCTGCATTTTTGCAACCCCCAGAAATTTTTCAGGTGACCCCACCCAGCTCAGCCACCAACACGTTCTGATAGTGTCTCCAGCACAGCGAGTTACATCCTGTACTGCCAAACTTGGGCTGTAGCACCACAGTCATGCAGATGGTCGTACCACGCATTTGTCCAAAATCATTTGAAAGTGACTGTTCAATGCATATATTGCGCGCATATATGCAATGTGTGCGGATACGCAAACTCAATGTGGATAATCAAGAACCATTTGTGCCCAACTCAATCGAGCAGGGTATTCTGCTTTTTTCCTATAAGGTTTTCACTGTTGGTTGCTAGGTGTTCACTGAGATTCGTGAGATAAGGTGGTAGTCCTTTTTTCTTTGTCGCACGTGTGACTATGCATCGTAATGTTGAAATGCCGTTATAATGAATCTCCATTCTAATGTACTGTGTTCTAACGTAATAACATGTAAAAATAAAACGGGAAAGCTGTGCAGATATGTCACCAATGTACCACGATTCTTTCCGTGTCTAAGAAAAATTCCGTAAGCGGAACCTTCACCAAGCTACCCCTGCCCCTTGAAAGCTCGCCCCCCCTCCCCCCCAGCAGTGAATTTCTGGGGAAATCACTGCTACGAAACAAGACACAACAGGAGGGCTAGTCAGTACGCATATATGGGCCGGTCTTCATGACGGAGACTATCGACATCTAGCTGCAAAGTCCGCCATAACAGAGAGAATACGAGATACCGGGGGAAGGCAGGAATTAGAAGCCTTTTCAATGAAGGACGAACGAATACGATGCTGTCTTCGCTAGTCGTTCACGTTGTCGGTTAGCAAACTAGCCCAAATTTGTGCTACCAGCGTCTCGGCCGAGCGGGTTAAAGGGATAGCTCGTTCCCCACCGAAAAAAAAAAAGTGTGCTGGACAGTACACTAGCCCCTTTCGTTCGACATATTTTCCTGTCGGCATCGGCAGCGTGGCGTTCAGTTCTCGCTTTGCCGTTCACATTCATACAACCCCGAACTGTGTCACTAGTGAGCTGTTCCTGGGATGGGCAGTAACAGTAATACTTCGTATTATAATACTATTACTGTAATACTTTTGAGTATTTGTATTATGTATTATAATACTCGTTTTTGAAATGTATTTGTATCTGTATTATAATACACAAAACGAGGTATTTCATGTGTTATAAAACTTTTGAAGGCGTAATACTTACCCAGAGGTCGTAAGTTCGACGTGCAAAGTGTCACTGGAGCACCGTTACCAGTAATTTTTCGTGTCCCACAAACATCTGAACACGAACAAGGCTCCCATTACAGTGTTCCCCTGCCCCAAATTATCCAAAAGCGAGTGACATTGGCGCCAGAGATTACTAGAGGTTTCCTGACATTCCTTCCAGTTGAGCATCCGTAAGGATAAGTCACACCAGTGCAAGCCCTTTGTCTTATGAAAGAGTGCATCCAGTGCAGACAGTCACCCCTGTACGTGGTTGCACTACGGGTAGTCACAGGTTTTTGAATGGCCCACATTTTATAGTACAGAGCGGATTAAATCAGGGCTCTACCACAGTGAGAGCAAGTTGTTCACTACGATCGAATTGATCAGCGCTGTCTGATCGTATTCGGAAAGATCAAGCCACGTGCAAGAATGTAAGAGTGAATACGACGTTATTGGAGAATGATTGTCTCGATAAGTAATGGGCATATATCTAAGTAATTCTTCTGTTCCTTTCTCCCCAAGTTAAGTATCAATGTACAGGGTTCGCCAAGATAAACTTCGGGGTTTGTAACGAAGATAAAACAAATAAGAACAGTGTCGGAAAGCTAAAGTAGATGTTAGAGGACGTATTATGCCCCAAAATTTTATGTCGATAATGCCGCTCAGTCTGTTTCTCTGCGGATAAATCGTGAGAATTAAAAAACCGCCGCTGCCTAAACGGCTATACCTGTGTTTAAGCTTCTCTCCGTCAGATGGCGAAAGGGTCGAACGCGGCGTTGCAGACTACGACTCTGCATTCAGTTCCACTTTTTCACTTTGTTTCGATGTCGTCTGCAACGCCGCGTTCAACCGTTTCGCCATCTGACGCAAAGGAGCATAAACATAGGTATATAGCCGATTAGGCAGCGGCGGTTTTCTAATTTTCACGATTTATCCGCAGAGAAACGGACCAAATGGCAGTATCGACATAAAATTTTGGGGCATAATACGTCCTCTAACATCTACTTTAGCTTCCCGACGCTGTTCTTATTTGTTTTATCTTCTTTACAAGCCCCGAAGTTTATCTTGGCGAACCCTGTATTACAAGTATTACTCGTGTAATACAGAGAAGTATTAGTATTATGTATTATAATACTCATTTCTGAAATGTATTTATATATGTATTATAATACTGATTTCTAGGGAGTATTATGTATTAGTATTATAATACAAAATATGAGTATTACTGCCCATCCCTGAGCTCTTCGGCAGAAGGAAGGAACGGTTGCATTCAAGCAACGAAGATTAGGCCACTATTTTGCAGTGATGACCACTAACTACCTCTACAGTAGTTTAACTATAACTACTAATTACTTTGCCACTGAGTAGTTTAAGTAGTAGTTTAACTACTTTTTGGGGGAGTAGTTAGAAAGTACTTCTTTAACTACTGCAATGTAGTTTAACTACATCTATAACTATACTTAACGTTGTCCATCAACACCAATCCCTTGTAGTGTTCTCAGACACCTATATATGAATCACAAGCAGTGATAAACTTATGCTCAAGCCATTGCTACGATCGTCATATATAAAGCTTGCGGCGGGATTCTTTCTGTGTCTACGCGATAAACTAAGTTGCAGAATTATTTCGCAGCAAATGAGGCTTCACTAGACAAGCATTAAAAGTGAAGATGTAGTATACATGCAGGGAACAATTGCTCTGCAGCTCCGTTCTCGTCAAACAAGCAGCTCAAGGTAAAGGTCGGAAGCACAATCGTGCCGTAAAGCTTGCGGCAAAATCGGAAGTAGTTGGCGCCTTCAGTAACCTAACTACTGTAGTTAACTACTTAAAATAGTAGTTTAACTAGTAGTTGCACACTGCATTTCTGCAGGTAGTTGATAACTACTTTTTAACTACAATCAGGTAGTTTAACTAGTAGTTTAACTACATCTACGCCTCACCATCGCCGCTCAGCAGTCTCCATCATACTTTCGAATGGAGATATGCGCTCCCTCTTGTCCGCGTTGACGTCGCCCTGGGCCCATCAGGAATGGTGTCATGACATCACCCGGTGGTCGCTTCTGTATGCTGTTGACCCAACGCTTTCATTTGAAATGCCAGGCGGTTTCCCTCGCCTCTTTACGTCCCTAGTGCGTCGTTTACGACTTAGCGTCGCATTCACCCCTGCACTCCGGTATAGGCTGGGCCACAGCACCACGGCGCTGTGTACAACTTGTGGTTTCCCGGCAACAATTCGACACACACTCGAAGACTGCAGCCAGTAAGTACGCGAGCGACGGGCCTTTAAATCTCAACTTGAAATGCTGGATCAGAGGCCATTCAACATCCTCAAAGTTCTCGGCCCATGGAGTAACCCTGGACACCAGTGCCGTGCACTTGGCGCTCTTCTTTCATTTCTGAGGGTCACCGGCCTCCTTCACGAACTGTAGGGATTTCCTTCCCTCGTCATCCTTTCATGTGAACCTTTTTGGAATGGGGTAGGGTCCTGCCCTCAATGCAGAAAAACACCCCACATCATCATCATCATCCATTCATCTATGTTGTTGTTGTTGTTAACTACATCTAGTTAACTACTGGCCATCACTGCTATTTTGACAGGCTGCATATGATTTGTTTTCCTAGAAAAGATCATATATTGAATAGCAGTCAACGAGGAAGAGCTCGCCATGCTGATTTTTCAAACCTGCAGACGTTTTTTTTTTCTAACAACGAATGAGAAGACCCTCTCTCACCGACGTCAGACAAGAGAGGGTGTGGTCTGCTGTTCGGACACTCGAAGCTCTAACTGCGGCAGCGATTTTGTAAATGAAATTGCGCCTCACTTAAAAAGTTTTGGGCAGAAGTATTCTTCGGAAATGTTTTTCATATACTGCTTTACAAGATGAGAGCGGGTTTTCGCCATATTGGACATCACTTTCACGCTCCTTTAATTGGATTGGATTGGGCTCGTGCATTTTAACAGCCTCGGGTACACATTTGGAACGATAAGCGAGCTATCTTATCGACAGGGGTATCACATAAGAGGGCACATTGTATATTTTAGACTTTTACTGCAAAGTGAAAAAAAAAAAAAGGATGGAGTGGGAAGAGCATTTTTTAGGTTGCAGCAAACCATAGACTGGGAAGTTACCCGTCAAAAAGAACTCTTTACGAGTTAAGCTACCGTGTGAGAAACGTAATTAAGTTAGGAACGAAGTTCTAAAGCCCGAAATATAACTCGCAGTTACTGAGTTACTTAAAGAAAGAAAAAGTTACTTCCAACTTTCTTCCTACACAAAATAGCATTACGCAGGTGCAGCGCGCGTGAGCAGTTGAATTAGAACTTGAGTTGCCTGCGGAAGAGTGAAACACGCTTAGATCGTTTTTGGTTTATGTCCAATAATACCCCTCTCCCTGTCTGTAAACAAATGACGTCATAGTGTTCGACAGCGCCACCAATTTGCTAGAGTCGAACTACGCTCGAAGGTACGTAGATGCCAACAAGATCGCGCCCGAAAGCCAAATGTCTTGAGGGGGTTACGAATGGTCTCTCTGAAAGGGACGCGACCTTCGGTCCTACTTTTCTTTCCATGGGAGGCAGCGAACAAGTGCCCGTTCGTGGAACCCAGCCCCCTCCTTGCGATTTGTTTCGGTTTCAGTGCGTCCACCAACGTCATGATGACGTTGTGGGCGCATAATGGTTCAGCTTCATTTCAGTGGTAGCGGTTTCTTTACTTTCTGAATAAAATACTGTCACTGATTGAATACCACGTTTTATGGCACAAAAAAAAAATGTCGTGAAGGAATCGGAGAGAAAGCAAGAAAATATGTGGACGTGAGTGAAAAGCGAATTAAAGGTAACTTGGAACTTAAGTTACTTTGGCAAAGTTAGTCGACAAAGAAACGAATTTCTCTTAAAGTTACCACGTCGCAAAAGTACCGAGTTAAGTTACAAGTTACCAAAAAAAAAACTTAGTTACAGTAACGAGTTACCTCAAACTCTGCAGCAAACTAAAGGCTTTACTCTCTCTCTTACAGGCACGTGACGAGGTGAAAGAAAAGACTCTCGCAATAAAGCTGAAAATATGAAGCTCGAATTTGTGTATGTGTGTGTTTTCCTGCTCTTCATGTGCTCCAGGTCATGGGAGCACCCACTTATCGAGCGAACTCACCATATTGTTCCCCGATCCTGTCAAGGCAGGGGTAACGTACTTATACCGGCAGGTTACGAGTGGACTCGTGCGCAGAATCATTGAAAGCACAAGCATCTTTCTTGCACAAAAACGAGTCATATTTTTCGTAAATCAGCTTACATAATTCTCAATCCATCAAGATTGGGGGATCTTAAAAGCACGAAACGGGCAGGAACACAATTTTTAATTCAATTCCTAAGTGTTATGTGACACACAGCACACGGAGGTAATCCTCAATTTGAACGATTCAGGAAGCGCCACCAGAGAATCAGTAAGGGCACAACATTTGAACCAATGAAATGAGTAGAGGCATACCTTTTATTAGGTGTTGAAGCACACTGGAACACAGAACAAACCGTTGCTCTACAACGGAAACATCATCGAATAGATGGACAGGTTTTGCATACGTCACTATGAGTCATACGAGGATATCATAAAAACAGGTCTTAGGCATTTTGAAATATGGGAGAAATTACACACTTGTAGTAGTCAGAAAAGCTAGTGTATCTAGCAGTGCCTATCTAGCAAAACAATTGCTAGATACGCTAGCTAGCGTATTTAGCATCAACAAACAAGACCGCCCCCGTCCCCGCCCCATCCCGCTCTTGCGAATGTTAATTAGGGCTAAACCACGTGAGCGCCAGCCCACACATACCGACCTCACTGTATCATCTGAGGAATTAACCACGTGTGCACCAGCCCACTTTCACGACTCCATCTGGTAAGCCATCCCTGCAACATGCCTTTCTTAATATTATAATTAGGTGCACGCCCTACTGTGTTGGAGTAAACCACGTCAGAGTGATACCGACCTCACTGTGTCATCTGAGGAATTAACCACGTGGGCACCAGCCCCCATATCGTAAGCCAGCCTCCAGCAAGTCCCTCGCACGCGCAACACGCGCTTCTTATTATAATTAGGTTGCATGCCTACTCTAGATTAGAAGGAACTACATAAAAAGCACAGTTGCAAGATCGTATTTTAATTATGACTGAACTACCCCCCAGTCCCACTACAGCAGCACCCCATCATCTCACGAAGGTTGAACCAGCCCACGAAGCTGTCGTTATACCCTTCTTAATAAGTTTACCTCCACCCTCTCGCAGATTTTAAACCTGACCAGTTGTGGCTGACCACGTGGGGGCACCAACCCCTTTGCTTGCCTGTAGGATGCACTCACTGAATGTCATCTTAATTGTGTAGTTCCATCAGAATGATATACCTCTTGTTTTAAACAAACTACGTTAACAATGAATAATTAGCTTAGTTATGAAATCAGAAATGTGCCATAACCGTTCATTCATCTAAGGATCTTAGTAAAAAAAGAAATAATAATAAGATTACAAAGATTAATTTTTTATGGATAGTTGCACAATTCTTACTCGATCCTGCAAAAGCGTATACGAAGAGGGGAGTCAAGTCCTGTAGATCTCATAAACAAAATACAAAGGAAGCGTGGACCTCCACGCGAAAGCTTGTACAAATTAAACTTAAACAAAAATCTTCAGTGTCGGCTTCTGTATTTTGTTTATTGGATCCCTGCAAGGATAAAACGATAGCTCGATTCATACATGGCACAACATTGTTCAAATATTTTTTTTTCTTATTACGTTTTAAAGTCGACAAGTAGGACACCTCGCTATCGTCTGCCTAATGGAAATGGTTGATGAGCCAATCGACTCCTTCCGAAGTGCGAAGAGACAGTATATACTTAAACTTCAGAGCGCTAAGAGCGTAACCGAAAAAAAAAAAGGCCTACAGCTCTGATCTTCGACAACCGATCGAAAAAAAGAAAAAAAATGCACCGGCCGCCGCCACAACATCGTTGCGAATTGCAAGGATATGGCATAGCTAGTATTGAGAAGTGATTATGGACAGGGTGCTAAGGGCGTGTAACCGACAAAAGGCTTACCGCTTCGAAATTCGACATCCGACGCATCATGGGGGAACATCATGATATTCATTGTAGAGATTTCATTAAACACGCTTGGACTTGCAGTCGACCAGGCAACCTCTCCCCATTAATCCGGTTTTGTGTACGACACGGATTAACTCTCGAGAAATGATAAGATCACTTTTTCCGTATTCCATTAAGATGTTGTTGTGTTTGCGACGCTTTGCATATTAGACGACGGGATGGCTGAAGGTCACGCTGTTTCCACTCAGACTGTGATATCTCTTCTGCTGATTTGCATGAGCACGCGAGCAAGTCGAATAAACGCTCGAAGATACACGATGTTATTGCAATAGCAAGCATTTGCATATCAGACAACTCGTTGGATAAAGGTCGTACCTTTTTACTCTAGCCGGTGTCGCCTTTGCAACTCGAAGACAGGAAAAATAATTACTATGCGATACATGTTGCGCCGCAGGAAAAGAAGAAGAATAAAAGACGCAGTATACTAATGACAGCTACCTCCATGCTGACTGCTTTGATTTCTGAACAGAGCGAGCCAGCCCGAGTAAAGCCGTAATTACCTCTCAAGGATAAACGATAATATCACTTTCCTCATCACGTCTTTGGGGCGAGACGGTCGACGCTGCAGTCTCATAGGCAAACGAAGCAACTTCTATATAAGACGGTTCGTCCGCAACGCTTTCCGGACTGAGCTGGAATGCCAAGTGAATGCCACTTGATTGTTTTCAGGTGGATTCACTTCACATTCCAGCTCAGGTTTTTCCGTGCGGGTGTTTGACTGGAAAAGCAGACTAAGGTGAGTACATGCTTTTTTCTTTTCTCTTGTTATAAGTTCTTCCCCTGTGAGCGTGCAAGGTCACAGCCATTTATGGAATGCAGTACGTGAAAGAAAAAAAGAAAAGAGGTTCATTCCTTCCCACTGCCGACATGCAAATCTTTGTGATTTTAAAGTGCACCTTCTTAGATCGTCGCAGTAGATGAAATGAAAAATAAACGATTGCAAACAGTACAACATTATTTTTTTATTTAGGACATTGCATTGCGTTGTATGTTTTGGAGGACATTGCTAATTTACAAGTCGGCTTCACCTAACTTCTACGTGCGTTGCGGGAAGTCAACGTTAGGAAATGCTCAGTCTTGCTGGATTGCTTGTTTCTTTGCATTTCAATTCAGCGGAACGATGTTTTTTTTTAATTGTTTGACTTTGGTTCTTCATAAAACATATTTTCCAGTTCATCGTCTTTGTTGTAACTACTCCGACGAGGTTGAAGGGCCATCTCACATTTTGGGCTTGTAAGATCGACTTCTTCTAAGCATTTTTTAGCTTCTCTCTTTCATTTCATGTTCGGGTAACAACAGAACACTTCACCTAAATGTCAATGGCAAACAGGTCAGAAAGAAAGGAATGTGTCTACCTTCATTTGTGAGATGTAGCTAGTCTTCACCCAACTCCTACGTGCATTGGGGGAAAGCCTACTTTAGGAAATGTTCAGTCTTGCTACTGCATGTTTCTTTGCATTTAAACTTAGCGAAACGGTGTTTTTTTTTTAATCGTTTGATTTTGGTTTGACATAAAACATATTTTCCAGTTCATCTTCCTTCTTTTGCTGTAACTACTCCGAGGAGGTTGAAGGGAGGAGTTTGAGATCTTCCTTGACAACAAGGCAAAAATGTGTGCTATACAATGGAGAAGAGGTGGAAAACTTTTTTTTTCAAGTTAATCCAGTCGGGATTCCAGATGAAGATTTTTTTCTCCGTGAGAGTGTTTGACTGGAAAGACAGACTGTGGTAAGTACATGGATTTGCCCTCCTCTTTTGCAATACATATATATATATATAATGCTTTTCTATGAGCATGCAAGTCATTTATGGGAATGCAAATATGAGGAACGACAAGGTTTCATGCCTCCCGCTTTCAGTGGCGACATGCAGGTCTTTGTGATTTAAGGAATGCTTTCCTAGTCCATCACAGGAAGTGAAAACGTTTGCAAACAGTTACATTTTTTTTATTTAGATACAAGGACAGTGAGATCACAGCCCTTTTAGATAGTGAGATTCCATAGCAAGAGTGATGTCGACCAATTGTTCTGCCAAGAGAGTAAATGTTGCCTGGGCAGCGGCGAAGTTTTAACTCACGTTCTAAGCACAAACAGCATACATCTGAGCATTCGTTATCGTAATAGGTCCTTGTAAGATTGGCTGTCTCTAAGCATTTTTGCAGCTGGCATGTTTCATTTCGTGTTAGGGTAACACCAGAACGCTTCGGTTTACCGTTTTCACTCCAAATGCGTACCACAAGCAAGTCAGAAGGGCACGAATGTACATAAACATATTTTTCCAGTTCAGCTTCTTTGCTGCAATTGCCCTGATGAAGCTGAAGGGAAGAGGATGGAAGCTTCGTTAGCTCGTTGATCACCACAACAAGCAAAAACGTGTGCCACACAACGGAGAAGAGAACACACAAACATCTATCCTTGTCTGTTCACTCACAATGAAATGAGAGGGCTTAGTACAAATGTACATTTTTATTTCCCTGATACACGAGCGGTGATTATTTTTTTATGCTCCATTGTGCACCAGTCGATGTTTGAAGAGGTCAAGTGTTAGCTTGCTGATGTAGCCTGTTAAGTAGTGCCAACCTTCAGACTCGGCTTGTTCCATGAAACATAGACTCTCGGCAGCATGATGCATAGCGTCAACCTCGTCAGCATATGTCAAAATTTCATCCACGTGATGTGACCATTCAGCAAGTAATGCGAAAGGTGATTCCGAGGCAAACGTACAGGCGGTGTGAACTCTGGCATACATTGTTTTTGCAGTTTTCCAAGTAACCCTGTCAGGAGGTTGATCTGGCAGCGCTTGAAACAACACCATATCCGTCACAATTTTAAAAGCTTCCACGAGCGAAGTTTTGCCTACTTGTGTTAACCCACATTCCAATATCTCCTTGTAGGAGACGTGTTTGAGACAACACACAGGCTGCATCCGAAATTCGTGTGTGTAACCTCTTCTCCATCTGCCACACACATCTCTACCTAGCACAGGCTGCTCTTCATCTGCGTCTGATGATGACGACCATGCGCCATCAAGCCGAGGATCAACCTCAGGCCATGTTGTGTCATCGGCGGCTGACTTGTCTTGACTGGTCATTACAAACCAAGGTAATTTTCTGCGATCCACTTCTTGTCCAGACTGCCAGTGAACTGAACCAAGTACTGAAGCTTCCCATTTCTAACTCGTCGTTTTATGATCTTCTCTACTTTTGGAACCTCTCTCACTCGTACAATTTCACTCTCATAAAACCCACCAATGATGTCTTCATTTTTAAGATCACGTAATAGGTACGTGTTAGGATACCCTAACTTGATCGCTCTCACCACGAAGAGTTCTGACGTAAATGACCCTAAATAACGTTTTATTAGCTGATGTCTGTATTTTGCAATTCTCACTACGTCTCCAACACTGTAGCGCGGCTTTTTTGGTGGTCCAACCGGGCTGGGGTACAGTCTCTCTCGGAAAATGTGCTCGTTTTCTTTCTTTACGTCCACTGGTCTGGCAGAAAGTGATCTGTGTACGCGATTGTTGTAAGCGTTCACTACTTGAGGTAAAATGTTCACATATCGCTTGTGACCCTGGAATGTGAAGATACGGTACAGTGTGGTCACAATTGTTCGCTGAGATCGCTCACAGATTGAGGCCTTCATAGGTGAATTTGTATGGATGAGCCGGATCCCCCTTGCTTTCAGAAACTGTTGTACCGCCTTGTTTGTAAATTCTGTTCCATGATCTGTGTGCAAAAGCTTGGGTGTCCCAATTCTTTTAAAGGCAAGTTTAAAAGCTCGAATAACCTCGGGAGATCGTTTATTACGAATAGGTACAATGGCAAGAAGCCGAGAGAAAGCATCTATACAAAAGAGCAAATAGCGAAAACCATCGTTCTGGTTCTTTAGACTTTGCAAATCCTTTAGGTCAGCCTGGAATAGTTCATGAAGTCCAAGTGCAATGGTTTTTCGAAACTTCGTGGGTCGCTTGTATTCCTTATGCAAACTGTACACATCACTTGTCTCCAGAAATTTAGTGACTTTGCCCTTCTTTTCGCCAATGACTTGAGCAAGTCTCTGCACTCCACCAAAGCTTCCGACATGTTGCGGGTCATAGTAGGCTGCCATTAGTACTTCTTCCTACTGCAAACTCTAAGAGCATCGAGTGATAGATAAGCGTCGATTGTAGCTGAAACGCCTCCTCTCATCCAGGGAGGTTGCCTGTTGTGAAGTTCATACTTCAAAAGCTCAACAATAGATGAGTGTGGCACCACCTTTCCGTGACAGATAACTCTTCCGTACTCGTCATAAGCCAGAACCGTTGTCATCAGCTGAAGCATAGCTAATACCTTTTTATGATGTCTTGGAGGGAAGTGTGACAGTATTTTTTCTTCTTCGAAGTAGCCTCTCTCCTCGGAGTTCAGTACGGTGTCCATGTGAGCTGTCGTGCGCGCTTCGCGGCTCGTGTGAGCGGTGGTGACGCACGTCGAGGTGTGGAAGCTTCACTTACGGAATGAGGTGAAGGAGTGGCCAGAGTTTTCTCTGCTGTATGTTTTTGAAGACGAGATGGGTGCACAATAAGTGCTGGTAAGTTTAGCTTGACCAATAGCGGCAAAATCCGATCAAAATAGGGTGGTCTTTGAACATTTCTTGCTTTCGTCACGAGATAGTATACGAGGTCAATTATATTAATATTGTCTAGTCGCTCACCGTCAACAATTATCTGAAATGTTTTCCTATCCCATGAGATCGTTGGTTCTAGAAGACGTAATAGGTTTTGTGATCTGATTTTATAGCCACTGCTCATGAAATCAACGACAGTATTACTTTTTTCCTCGGTCTGTGTTTCCTCTTCTCTCGCTGTTGTTGAACCCAGTGTAGGTGTGCTCTCACTCACAGTGGGATGTAGCAAGGAGTGAAGATATTGGACTATCTCTTTTGCTTTGATATCGTCTGGTTCATCTTTCTTCAATATCTGTGGGATGGGAGTTTCCCGGTAAGGCACAAGCTCGTATTTCTGCATCGACTACACTCCGATTGCTTTTGCTATCGCCCTTCCACCTAAAGTCGAGAGGAGACCCAGCAAAGGTGGCAAAAGGAACTGTAGAAAACCACCAGATTGTTGCAATACCTTTCGAACTTTCTTCACTCCTGTAGTGTCTCGTTTTGCCAAAAAGCGGATAGGTGTTGCATAAGGTTGCAACTGATTTCTCACTCTTGGAGCTACCTTAATGTTTCCTTTACAAAGATTCATACAAATCTCTCGAATAGCAGTTAGTTGCTCTCTCGTAGCATGTTCCAGGAGAAAATAACGTTGCTCCGGCAACTTTGCATCAGCAAGTAACTGAAGAAAATGAATATTCTTCTTGACACGTTTCATGTTTTATATACTATTTGTCGCTGGTCGTCTGGAAATATATTAGTCCACACCCTAAATTGGTCTGAACAGTTTTGGGATAGGTCAATTACAAGGTATGAATATGGTTTCTTGCAAGCATCTTTATATATACTTGGCAGTAGTTCACTTTTCTTTCGACCAAACAGTTGTTGTGAAAGTATTTGCATTTGGTCCGCAGTGCGGGCGGAACGGCATAAAATTAAGGCACTGCTGTTAAACTGAATGCATCTATACAGAGGATCATTAATAAATAAATATTGTGTTATGAAAATAGCTGAACAGTTGAGGTGGTGACAGCCAGCTACATAAAAATTGCAGATTTCTTTGAGCCTTTGTTTGTCGGCTAAGCAATCATCAAATATAATTAAAGAATTTCTTACAGTATCAAGATTAGTAGGAATATCCTGACTGAAGGTTACCTCTGGAAAATTATCGAAGATTGGTTGTTTGTACAAGTACCGTAATTTCACGTGTATTAGCCGCGGCTTATGCGCGATTTTTTTTCTCACGGGTGCTCTGCGGCTTATCCACCGGTGCGGCTTATCTGATGACTATTTTTTCCTGACATTTTTCCCATACGCCAGTTTTAACGAAAGGGCCGGGCCTACAGTGTCTCTGGAACAGCACTGCCCTGCCGATGCACGAACAGTGCGTAACAGGGACGGGTCCACATTCGAGTAGATTAATCTTCCTGGTGCATTCCCCCAAGCAGCTTTAACGAAAGTGGTGAGAGTGATTCACGTTTTCTGGAAGACCACTGACCCATCAATCCATAAAAAACGCCCAACAAGGGCACAATCCGATCTTGGTAGAACTCTAGAGATGACCTCCTTTGTTGTACACTATGGACCACAGGGTTTATGGCCTTCTCTATGGTCTCCTTCGTGATTTAAATCAGTCGTCTCGTATTGCCCGCGGCTTATCTGCGAGTGCGGCTTATCTGCCAGAAAATTTTCAAACCGTTCCTAAAAACGCGTCCTGCGGCTTATCTGCGGTGCGGCTTATACGCGTGAAATTACGGAAATGGTTTGTCGAAGACAGCAGCTCTATGTTTAATTAGACGTGTAACAAGTGTCGTCTTTCCACTCTGGCTTTGACCTGATATGGTCATTGAGACCGGAGTGGTAAACCTATAAGGTCCAACCTCAGCCATCTTTTGCAAACAAATGAAGCATGTTATGAAATCACAACATTGCATAAAGGAAGGTTACAGCAAAGACGAGCCTGTACATCACTCTCAGATTGGCTAAACTGAAATACAGACATTCAAGGTTGTAGACATTCAAGGTTGCGCACAGCCATGTTAGTTATCAGACCAGGAGCATTCTATAATGGAAGGTTACAACAAAAAGCAAAGACAAGTTTGTGCTCTAAGATTGCCCAAAGTCGAAGTACACACGTTCAAGGTTGTAGACATTCAAGGTTGTGCACGCAGTTATGTTAGTTACCAGACCAATGAAGTTAGATAGGACACGCTGAAACATGTCTTCACGTATAACGTTGCAAGGATATAGACGTTTAAGGCTGTGCACACATGTTAGAGAGCTGCATGCAATCGCTATATAAGAGCGGACATAGAGAGTGGTTCTTCATTCAGAACGTCAGACTGAGGAGGTGCGTTACATATTCCTGTGGAAGATGTAAGAGTTTGCAACTCGATTCTTCTCTTTCAGTTCATTCTATACAGCAAGAGGAGAAAGCAAATTGTCATCATAACAGCAAGTCTCCATAACACAAGTAAGCTATGTCATCCGTCATGGAAAAGTTGGATAAACTGAAAAAATGTGGTGACGGTGAAATTCAGAAAATGAGCAACATACCCAAAAACGAAAAGTTCGAAGTGCTGGACATTCAGAAAATTGACACTATGTATGGCGAGGCAGTATACGTGGAGCTCCGCATAGAAAACGACAAGCCAGTGAAAGTGTATCTACCTGGACGCTTCAAAAAATTGTCGGAGGAAGAGCTAGAGGAAATGCGACTGCTTCCAAATCTCAAAATGGAGAAGAAAGAACGGTTTACCAAAGATGGTAAAAAAGTCATTTCGCCAGATATTATCATCACCAATTCGAAGAGAAAGTGATGAGATATGGTGACGTGCCACTTATGCTCCCAGCACGAACGGCAGTATTATGCAACAGCATTAGGTCTTCAGATTCACTTGGCAAATGTTCACAATCTTCAAGCCCCCTGCATTCCTTTTTGTGAGACTTTGTGCACACTGCGAAACTATACTAATCGGTTCGAACTACATTTACATGACAGGGACTTTAGCGGACATGATGTTACAACCTTTTTTCACGAGTACAGACAGTACATTGCTGATGTCTTACGACACTTTGGTTTCCCACTGCGCTATTTTGTATTGCTTAAAGTGGAACTTGGTCGTCACACGCCAGACGATGAGTTACAGCTCGAAATTAGTTTCGTGCCTTCCAAAGTAGTGACAGTATGGTCAGAGGCAGATGTAGAACCTTCTATCACTCAAGTGACTGCTGAAATAGCACAAAATTTGGAAAACCTCGAAGTAGAAGGTTCAGGTTTTTTTCTCTTTCGCATTCATGCCTGTATCATGAACATTGGACGTTTGATGCCTCAACTGATTGGATGTGCCCAGTTTGAGTTACCGCAAGAATTGAAGCATAAGTTTCGTTCTCTGTTGTGTGTAGACTTTGGTTTGCATGAAGATGAGCAGAACATGTGTTTTGCCTTCTCTGTAATAGCTGCACTGCATCCTGCTACTGGTTATCGCAGGCGTAGGGCATCTTCATACAGACCATATATTTCTGAGTATGTTTTTCCGAAAATATTCCCGGTAGCTTTCCCAAAAGAGGTTGAAGCATTCGAAAAAAATAATGGTATCAGTATCAATGTGTACGCCTACGAAAGGGAAGACAAATCTCTGTACCCCATCAAGGTTGTCGATGACGAGCGTGAGAAACATGTGGATCTGTTGCTAATCGACTCTCATTTTCTGCTTATCACAAATTTTAATGGATTATTTCAACCTAGCGGACGGTTTCATTGCAAGAGGTGTATGATGGGCTTCTCATCAGACAGAATCCTCAGTGATCATTTAAAGATGTGTTTGCATCAGAAGGTTGCTAAGACAATTTACCCTAAGAAGGGAGAGACGGTAGCATTTGCCGGGGAACATCTCATGTCGGAAGTCCCTTTCTACTGTGTATATGATTTTGAAAGTGTTTTGTCACCTTGTTTGGAGGAAACAAACGTGTATGAAGATCACTGTCCTTCCTCATTTTGCCTTTTGGTTATACGTGCATCCGACTCACACGTGTTGCAAAAGCATCTTTTCCGTGGTCCTAATTGTGTCACAGTATTTATGGAGCTGCTGCGGAAATTGCATGACGAAATTTTAGGATGGATACATGCTTTTGCACCTCTAGAAATGACCGAAGAGAATGAGCGTCAACATACAGCAGCCACTCATTGTAATATGTGCAAAGAATCCTTTGCTAAAAGACAAAAAGTTCGAGACCATGACCATGTAAGCGGAGAATTTCGACAAACACTATGTCAGACGTGTAACCTGAAACTGAGAGTGCCACCCAAGATTCCAATCATTGCACATAATGCTAACTATGACATGAGTTTTCTCCTGTCTCATTTACATCTGCTTAAGAAGTCAGACAACAACGTGATTGCCACCAGCTGTCAAAAATTTAAAGCAATTGACATCGGCTCTTATCGATTCTTGGACAGTTTGAGTTTTCTGAACGCAAGCCTTGAAACACTGGTGAAAAATCTATGTGATAAAGGTGAATCCAACTTTCAATGCCTTCGCCAGTTTTTTCCAAATGAGGAACACTTTCAGCTGGTTGTTCGTAAGGGGGTCTTCTGTTATAACTTTGTCACCAGTTTTGAAGCCTATGATGAGCCTTCGCTACCACCTCGAGATAAGTTCTTTAACATTTTGAATGGAACCAAAGTAAGTGAACAAGACTACAAACACGCGCAGAATGTGTATGAAAAATTTCGGCTCAAGAGTCTTGGAGAGTATTCGGACTTATACCTTCTGACAGACACACTGCTTTTAGCAGATGTGTTTCAGAACTTTCGAAAGTGGACACTCGATGTGCACAAGATTGAACCGTTTCATTTTGTATCCCTTCCAGGATTAAGCATGTCTTGTGCACTAAAAATGAGTCAGGTAGAACTAGAACTAATTAACGACCCCAACGTGTACCTGCTCATCGAGAATGGCTTACGAGGAGGTGTCACACAGTGCCCCCTGAGAAAAGCAACTGCGAATGTGCCAGGAACAGAACAGTTTGATCCCGAAAAAAAAAAAAAAAATTAACTACATTGATGTAAATGGCCTGTATGGAGCAGTCATGAGAGAACCATTGCCTTACGGAGGATTTGAGTGGCTCACTGAGGAGGAAATTGTTCACTTGGATATAGCTCAGATGCGAGATGATACCCCTGTGGGTTACTTTCTTGAGGTAGACCTAGTGTATGACCGAGCAACTCATGAACGCCACAGAGATCTTCCCGTTGCCCCTGAAAAAATGTCCGTTCGTTATGAGCTATTGTCAGACTATCAGAAGGCGCTCATGAAGAAGTTCAATCTTCCACAGAAAGCTACCGAAGCAAAACTGTTGCTAACATTATTTGATAAAGAGAGGTACTTTCTCCACTATCGCAATTTGCAACTGTATCTGCAATTGGGGTTGCGTCTCACTAAAGTTCACAGTGTTCTCAAGTTCAATCAAAAGCCCTTTCTGCGATCCTATGTCGACTTCAATCACGAACTTCGGAAGCGAGCTACAAACGCATTTGAGAAACAGCAATCAAAGCTAATGATTAATAGTGTATATGGCAGGACATGTATGCAAGTCAGGAAATTCGTAAATTGTCGCCTCACAGTAACAGATGAGCAAGTGTTGAAGCTTCTACGTAAACCAAACTTGAAACAGTTCCGCCCTCTGAGCTCTCACGTCATCTTGTTCCAATTTAGTCAGTCTGTTCTTCGCATGAAGCAACCGCTGTACCTGGGCTTCACAATATTGGAATTGTCTAAGCTGAAGATGTTTGATTTTTATCATAACCATCTTCTCCGTGTAGCCCCTGATACACGAGTGCTATACATGGACACTGATTCTTACATTGTGATGCTGAGTGACGATAAAGTACTCCACGAACTAGCTGACGAGCATCTAGACAACTCTGGATATGACCCTGATCACCCACTCTATTCGACAAAAAACGGGATGGTACTAGGAAAGCTTAAAAATGAGCTTCCTCGTGATCACATTCTTGGCTTCTGTTGTCTGAAGCGAAAGCTGTACGCCCTCGATCTGTGCAGCAAAAAGGAGTACAATCGCGCTAAGGGTGTTAAACAATGTGAAGCACAAAAACTCCACTTCTCTATGTACACGAATGCTCTTGAGCAGGGCACAATGCATAAAGTTAAACAGAACCTCATTGTGCACAAGG
Organism: Ornithodoros turicata; assembly: GCF_037126465.1. NCBI lineage: Eukaryota > Metazoa > Arthropoda > Arachnida > Ixodida > Argasidae > Ornithodoros > Ornithodoros turicata. Next base: position 203,083 of record NW_026999323.1, on the reverse strand, counting down.
ACAATGTCAACAAAAGTGTGTCAGTGACAAAAATAGCCCTCAATCCACTGGATACGAAACGCTTCATTTGTGTTGATGGAATTGACACGCTACCTTTTGGCTATGGTTGAATTTTTTTAATGTGTACGGATTGGTCTCTCTAATGAAGCGATGGTGTTGGGGTGTGCACCGTCACGAGGTTTCATTACAGAGTTGGCATACGGGAGTAGGAGGGAACTCATCTGTTATCACCCCGCAACAGATGTTGCCCTTCTATTCCTGGTCCCACAGAAAAAAATTGTAATAAAGATGTTACATCCATATAGCTATGGTTTGTCATATATTAGAACAATGTCATGTTAGAACCATGAACTAAAGCTATTGCATTATTCCACATCTATGGTTGTCAGTGTGGGATTACTTACAACTGTGAGTTAGGAGCTAGAGGATATTTGTTAGCCACGAGTGATGACTAAGCTGAGACCTGGTCTGATGAATTTCATGTCTTCCTGAAGTAATGTGTAGCTCTTGATGTGAGTGAAAGAGACAGTTTGCTTTCCCATATTGCTGCATGCATTTGCGATAGAAATAACAACTGACTTTGTCTGCAAGTCACTGTTTGTAAATGGACCGTCTCAGACGAATTTGATTATATGTGCATGAAATAACCTGTTTTCTAAGAATTTGATTATAAGAGTATGTGATAACCAGTTTCTAATAGCATGTATGTAATCTATAACAATGTCTTTGTTTGCAAGTCAGTGTTTGCAAATAGCCTGTCTCAGATGAGAGTCACTGTTTGTAAATGATCCGTGTCAGAAAATTTTTGATTATACAGTCAAACTTCTTTACAACGAAACTCAGGGGACAGCAAAAAAAATTCGCAGTAAAGGTATTTTCGTTAAAAAGGATGTCCATTATTGGACCTATAGGGCTCCAGCAGGACCGCAAAAAAATTTGCTGTAGTGGTATTATCGTTAAAAAGGTGTTCGCTATAAAGGAGTTTGACTGTATGTGTATGAAATAATCAGTTTCTAATAGCATGTATGTAATCATCAACAATGTCTTTGTTTGCAAGTCACTGTTTGTAAATAGCCTATCTCAGATGAGATTTTTTTTTATTACCAATGATTCATTATATAGTGTGCAAATTAAGTTGACAAATAAAGCTCTTTTCAGGCAAACTGAAATTTTATTGAATGCTCATAGTACACTACAGCATGACATATCCTCTGTTTTTCTTGGGAAATTTTCTCGAACAAGTGTTTCTATCAATCTGTCATTGTGTCTGAAGTTGGTTGGTGAAAACTTCTGAGTGCACTCTTGAAGAGAGAAACCACAGGCTAGAAGACTACCTACATACAAGCAGTACAGTCCACATGTTGGAGTAGGAGTAGGAACATCTCACGGCATGGCTACTCATACTGTTGTCCTTTCGCAGATTCTTTTTCTTGTTTCCACCTGTCTGGTACGTGGACCGCCGTCAGCGCATTCTTCAAGGGTGTCATGGAACTATTGTGCTCTTCGTGATAACGAGGAATTGATAATCCCAGCTTCAACAGATGCGACAGATACGATGGCTGAAGCAATCGGGAAGTGCCCGCTACGTAATTTGTCACATGGCTTCCAGACAGTATTTAAGCCAGGACTTGTGAACGTACCGCTGGGAGTTGGAGTAGGAACATCTCACGGCATGGCTACTCATACTGTTGTCCTTTCGCAGATTCTTTTTCTTGTTTCCACCTGTCTGGTACGTGGACCGCCGTCAGCGCATTCTTCAAGGGTGTCATGGAACTATTGTGCTCTTCGTGATAACGAGGAATTGATAATCCCAGCTTCAACAGATGCGACAGATACGATGGCTGAAGCAATCGGGAAGTGCCCGCTACGTAATTTGTCACATGGCTCCCAGACAGTATTTAAGCCAGGACTTGTGAACGTACCGCTGGGAGTTGGAGTAGGAACATCTCACGGCATGGCTACTCATACTGTTGTCCTTTCACAGATTCTTTTTCTTGTTTCCACCTGTCTGGTACGTGGACCGCCGTCAGCGCATTCTTCAAGGGTGTCATGGAACTATTGTGCTCTTCGTGATAACGAGGAATTGATAATCCCAGCTTCAACAGATGCGACAGATACGATGGCTGAAGCAATCGGGAAGTGCCCGCTACGTAATTTGTCACATGGCTTCCAGACAGTATTTAAGCCAGGACTTGTGAACGTACCGCTGGGAGTTGGAGTAGGAACATCTCACGGCATGGCTACTCATACTGTTGTCCTTTCGCAGGTTAGTCAAGGTTTTCCTTTATGTACTGTTCGCTGGTTGCCTTTCTTGCCTACTCCACTCCCAGCTGTGTGTATGTTGAACCGACGGTCTCGCAATGCATCTATGTTCAAATCAGTACTTACGATTACCTGGCTGTTGTTTAGTCATATGCTGTACTCCGGGTTCCTCGGGCAGAGTTCATTGTGTACCTTGATAATCCTTCGCTCTATGCTAGAAAAAAAAAGAAGCTATGTTATGTTACTGTGTTTGAGGCTGCTACTCCTTGCCGGGGATGTAGAACTAAACCCTGGCCCGACTGACGCTGATCGTTTTGATAAATTGCAAGATGCTATTGATTCATTAAGCACTACGGTGTTGAAGCATCAGCGGGAAAATTCTGTCAAACTGCGTGACATAGCTAAAGGTGTTTCCGAGCTGACAGAACGTGTTGGAAAAGTAGAGTCCTGTTTAGAGAGTATAAGTTCTATGCAAAATGACATTATGGGGCTGAAAAACGACGTTCATTCAATGGAGTTAGTATTGCCACAAATACAGAGTGACCTGCAAAATTGTGCTGCTCATATAGATGATCTGGAAAATCGTATGAGACGTAATAACCTAGTATTTAAGGGTATCCCTGAGGTTGATGGTGAGCGTTGGTTGGACACTGAGAAAATCCTGAGTGATTTTGTCAGGGAACACTTGGGTACGTCTCTTGGTGATGTTGAGCGTGTACATAGAGTAGGACGTAAGGCAAGAGAAGGTCAGTTTCGTCCTATCATAGTGAAGTTCTCTAATTATAAACAAAAGGAAAGTGTGCTTAAGAGTGCTCCTAAATTAAAAAATCTCACACAACCGAAAGTATGGATTGAGGAGGATTTTTCCTTACGGATAAGAAACTGTCGTAAGATTCTTAGGGATTACGCCAGACCGTATCGTGAAGAAAACAAGAAAGTTCGTTTTTCCTATGACAAGCTGATAATTGAAAATGATATGTATGTGTACGATGAAAAGCAAAACAAAGTAGTTCTACTAAGCCAAACGTCTGCTCGTCCTGTGAATAGTGATGTAGTATCTGCTACGTCTATAAATGTCAGTTCCTCAAGTTCCTTGCCTTTGCCTTCTGTAAACCTTGTAAGGTCAGACAGGGATTGACAGTTACTGGACACATCCCTGTCAAGTCTTGTGTTGAACTTCAGAAGTTTATTGTCTGTTCAGGACATTGTGGAAAATTTGACCGATATGTGTAAAACTGACATTATATTTGGCACGGAGACATGGCTCACAAATGAAATTAATGATAACCAGTTGTTATTAAATAAGAATTATGTTATTTATCGGAAAGATCGTTGTGGCAAACGTGGGGGCGGTGTGCTTTTAGGTATCCGTAAAAATATCGTGTCGGGTTTTGTTCATGTTCTAACCGACTTAGAAATAGTGTTTGCGGTTTTGAATATTCGTCATGTTCAAAAGATTATTGTAGGAGCTTGTTACCGGCCACCAAGTGCAAGGTCTGACTTTTGTGATAAGTTACATAATTGTTTAGAAGAAGTTTTGTTACGGTTTCCTGGATCAGATATTATACTTGCAGGTGATTTTAATTTACCTGATATTGATTGGTCAGTACCTTCAATATACCCTTCATGTACAAATAGGTCTGAGTGTTTAAGTTTTTTGACTGTGTGTAATGAATTTAATATTGTTCAAAAATTGGTCTGTCCAACTCAGGGAGATGCTGTCCTTGACCTGTTTTTTACGACCCGCCCTGATGATGTAGTGAATATTGATTACCTGGAAGAAGTTAGTGATCACAGAGCCATTTGTGTTACAATGACATTTAATCCAGAAAGAAAGTATGAGGTAGTGAAATATATATATGACTATAGAAGGGCAAACGTGACTGAATTAAACTCTGCCATGGAGAATTATTTTAGTACGCTTTCTTCGTGTTGGCCCATGCGATCGGTGGATGAAAACTGGCAGTCCTTTAAAATTGCTCTCGTTGAAAACGCTCGCATTAGCATTCCTAGGTTGAGGTTGCGATCCAGTTCTAGGGCGCCTTGGTACTCTGTACATTTAAAACGGCTGGCTAATAAGAAAAAGAGAATGTATCGTAAAGCTCAACTACTCACGACTTCATATAATTGGGCTAAATACCACAGGGCAGCAAGAGAGTATAAAGTAGCCGTTACGCAAAGTAAAAAGAGATTTTATTCTCAGGAGCTGCCTCACTTTTGAGTAGTAACACAAAAAAATTTTGGTCTGTTGTAAAGTCTAAAGTTGGAGGCAGTACATTTTGTAATATACAAAAAGAAGGGTCTACTCTGTCTGACTCGGCATGCGCAAAGGAATTAAACTGCTTTTTTTCTTCAGTGTTTACGAAAGAAACCACGTTTTTTTCAGATATACAACCTCACGCACACGCTACCCAAGCCGAACTGCCTTCTATTTCTCCTGAGGGTGTGATCAAAATTATTGACAATTTACCAATCTCTTATCTCCTGGCTGTGACGGAATTACAACAAAGTTATTGAAAATGACAAAAGCAGTATCCGGTAAAATCTTAGCATTAATTTTCCAGCAGAGTCTTGTTTGCGCAGGCTTACCGACTGGAAGCACGGAATAATAGCACCAATTCCCAAACGACCAAAACCTGTAGAGGTCAGTCACTACAGACCGATATCTTTAACATGCGTGTGTAGTAAAATTTTGGAGCATATCCTGTATGCTTATATTATGGATCACCTAGACGACCACGGGGTCTTATTCCCAAATCAACATGGTTTTAGAAGAAATTTTTCGTGTGAAACACAGCTCTTCGGGTTGGTCACAGATCTTTTCGAAATGACAAACGGTGGTCTACAGGTAGACGTGATCTATGTCGATTTTAAAAACGCATTCGACCGAGTTCCTCACCTGCGGTTAATTAGCAAACTGCATTCCGTTGGACTTCATCCCTCTGTCATCGCATGGACATCTAATTTTTTTACATCCAGGACGCAGTGTGTAAAATGCGGTACATCGGTATCAGATATATCACATGTTCTCTCAGGGGTTCCGCAGGGTTCTGTCCTCGGCCCTCTTTTATTTTTAATTTATATTAATGATTTACCGCAAAGTTTGAAGTGCATCGTTCGGCTATATGCTGATGATTTGGTTTTGTACCAGGGCATAAATTGTTACGAAGACTGTATAAGATTTCAGTCAGATGTTGATGCCCTGGAAGCATGGTGCAATGTATGGTTAATGGACGTAAATGTAACAAAAACAAAAGTGATGTCAATATCGAGAGCAAAAATGAGCACAAACATTGATTACATATTTCTGGGAACTACGTTAGAAAAAGTTAAACAATATAAGTATTTGGGAATATTCATATCCGACGATTTGTCGTGGAAATACCACGTTGAACAGGTGTGTCTCAAAGCATCAAGTACATTGGGATTTCTAAAACGTACATTGCACCAGGCCCCTTCAAATGTGAAGCTCTTAGCATATAATACTTTGGTACGATCCAAACTAGATTACGCTGCTGTTGTGTGGAGTCCTTATCAGAGATATTTATGTGATAAGTTAGAACATGTTCAAAATAATGCTATAAGGTTTATTTTTAATATACACGATCGTACAATAAGTATGACAGAGACCAAAAAGTACTATAAAATCCCATTATTGGCAGCAAGGCGTAAAATAGCTAGGCTTGTTCTCCTACATAAATTGTATCATTCTGATTCTCCATATATTACTCGCGCCAGTTTTTTCTCGCGTCGTGTTGAGCATTCCTATAGGTTAGAATTAAATTTGAGCTGCACGGACGCGCATAAGCACTCCACACTTCAGCTGGGTATCAGTGAATGGAACAGGTTGCCAGCTGATGTCGTCGCACTGCCGGACCTTAGCAGTTTTCAACGTGTCTGCGAAGAAATGTTTCTTTAGAATACAATTATAAACTGTGTAAATACTTTGATGTGTTCCTCTTGTTCCCCCCTTATGTAACACCCTTGTGTAAAGGGTCCTTAAGGTAATAAAATGAAATGAAATGAAATGAAATGTAGCAGATCCATATCCCTGAAGTCGTTTTGCATTGTAGTGAAAGGAAGATGTTGGGTGAATAAACTGGTAGATTTCTTTGCAAACTGGTCGTATGCCGTAGCTGTCGAAATAAGAAATGCTGTTGTTCTTAGAGATGTAACATAAGGTCCAGTGTTCTCCAGGAGAGGATCTAGGAGCTGTGTTTACAACATACAGCCCTGGTTCAGCTTTTTGACTTGCAATTTCATTGCATGCAAATGTTCCACGAAACAGTGGCCTTGTGCAGTGATGTCAAGCATGTCTGCATAAAATTCCCATTCCTCCATTTTTTTTCTATACGAATTTGACTCGTCTGTCTTTGTTGATTTCTAGCACACGAGGTGTTTCTGAAACAAAGAGAACTGTAACAGCCTCTGTAAGATTTCCACCAAATGTTAGGGTGAGACGAACATTGGCTTGTACCACTGGACTCAGCGACTGCACTTCCACATCTGGAGTGAGATGGTAGTAGAGCATAAACGTTTCTTTCTCATATGCAGCCGGAGCTAGAGGTATGTCTTTCCGCTTCAGCTTGTGAAGCAAATTCATATATCCTTTAGAGTAGATCGATCGTTGAAAGTCAAAGTCATCTGTGTACTGTTGTCCACCAACATCAAGCACAGCTCTCTTAAGCTTGAAATTTTCAAGTTTAAATGGATTCCTTTGTCTGTTACCCTGGTAGGCTTCACTTCTAACCATCAATACTGTCAGCTTTGAGGGAACTCGTTCACTGTAAAGGTAATCGAAAATCCCTTGAGATTGATTTGGAGCAATTGTCCTGTACTTAATCTCTAATCCTCGAAGGAGGTATGATGCTGGAGTTGTCTGAAGTCTTCGTTCGATGCCGACGAGTACACTTGGAGAAACCTGCACACGTCGCAGGTACAACACAATTCGTGAAAACTCTATAGTGTGTTTTTCAGTCTCGCTGGCAGGTGCAAGAAGTCGAAAATCATCGGTGTTCTGACGAAGGACAACTCTTATGTCGACTCCATTGAGAAGAAACTTTTCCTGTTGACATATATCACTGAAGATAGGGGAATAAAGATCGCAGAGTGTCGAACCTTTGGTCCGTTTGTAGCGTGCAAAAATTCCTTTTGCCTCAACAGGAGCGGCAAAATTTTCAGATTCTCCCACTGGATCTGGTTCGTAGAGCATTGCAGAGAGGGTGTGAGTTTGAGTAACATTATTAGCATTTGTTATTATGTCCAAGTATGAACGATATGCATAATTTTCGAAGTTAGAAACCAGTGTCGAATTAAGGTAGACGTGGACATGATGAAAGAGCGAGGATGCAAATGCTTGCACAGATATCACACTATCTGGTGTCACTGTACTGCCAACTGTACTTGATGCTGTATCTCCATTTTTCCGTACAATTTTGCATTGAATGTGTAGAAAACTAGACTGCAAGTCAAAGAATCCACCTCCGAGACCTGGAACATTATATTCGATTACACCACTTGCTGTAGGGGCAGAAACTGGAAAAAACTCCACATATTCTGACTTCTCCAAGGAAAAGTTTGTTGGAGGAAGAGAAAACAGTTCCAATTGGTTAGTGGTGCAGAGGCAGGAATTCTTATGTACTATTGCGATGCTAGACATTTTCTGTAGTAAAAAAATCGACCTTTCTTCGCTTCTTCAGGGATTTTACTGACCGACCCACCTTCTTACGTTTGCTTTTATTGTTGACAGATTGTTTTCTTTTCCTTCCTTTTCCTCTGAGCCTCTGAAGCAACTCGTCACGTGTTGAATGGATTGTACGACCAACTCCTTTCCTTAGAGCTTCTCTAAAGGTTGATCCCTGCTTAACTTCTTCTGCTATGTGTCGTCCAGTGTCGAGGAGCTTTCGACTCACGTAGGGAGCTACCTTCTTCGTTAGTATAGGTATAAACTGCTGCACTAAATCAGAGAAATAACCAGATCCGACTTGATAAAGAGGAGCAGAATAATGTGGCAGTGGTTGATCACGTTTGCCCATACCATAATGTGCTATGCAACAGGGTGCCTGTGTTATATACATTTTCGAAAATGCAGTGTCACTCCAACACGTCCTGAGCCGGCAATGAATGGAATGAAATCACCTATCTCGTTTGCCAGTTTGATTTGAATGGTGGTCAGTTCTTTTGCTATCACATATTTATAGTAAAGATTAGTGAAAGAATATGAAATGACTTCATTCCAACTCTGCACTCTGAAAGGGAGTAAACGGAGAAGAGGTGCCGTGATATCACCGACAGCTTCATTCTCGATGATGTCACTGTAAATAAAGATATAATTTTGTGCTGGAAAAAGACAGACATCCCGCTGGGCTACAGCAAAACTTGAGAAGGTTGTCCTTTTTCCGAATCCAAGCATCAGAGCCAAATATGGATGAAATGTGACATAACCCTCGCTACGACCTTCCAGCTGACAAGCTCCATTGTATGGATTATAAAACAAAACACGTGCACTTTCTGGTAGCCCTAGCTTTGTTCGGTATGCATGATTTATTGCATCAACTAGGTCCTTTCCCGACTCGTAATACCCTTCTGGAATTTCATATTTTGTTGTACGTGAGCGGTACATGATTAAAGTAATTTTTTCTTCTGTATCCTCTTGATACTTCAATACTTTTACTGCTTGACCTTCATCCACTTCCGAACATCCAATAATCTTTTCAGGAAAACCAAGCTTGGCAGAGAGAGCTAGGCTCAACTCAAGTCCGGTATTGAGTGGCAGTTGTAGCTCATAATGTCCAGTGACACGTAGAATCCTTGCTTGGCTTTTTAAATGTTTCGTTAGGAATTGTCGAATTGGTAAGATAATGTTTTCTCCTGCGCGAAACTTAATTTGCTCTGTTGTGAGTGTAGGAGCAAAGAGACTAGTTTCAGATATAGCGTTAACAGTGTCCGTGACGTTCTTAATTGCAAACGGGACATTCACCTCTGTCAGGGCAACTTCCCACTTCCCATCTAAGTGCACGGGATGAGCAAGTTTAACTCTGAACTTACTCATCGTGTTATTAGGAAATACATCGGTGGAAGCGTTTGAGAGTAAATTGATGTAGAACTGGTCTGCCATTTTTTATTGTTCTGACTAATCTCCGTTTGCATGCACCGTTTTTATAAGACTGAGGCGCGTGCCCAGTCTTAGTTATTTACATAGTAGGTGTGCATGCAACCTAATTATAATAAGAAGCGCGTGTTGCGCGTGCGAGGGACTTGCTGGAGGCTGGCTTACGATATGGGGGCTGGTGCCCACGTGGTTAATTCCTCAGATGACACAGTGAGGTCGGTATCACTCTGACGTGGTTTACTCCAACACAGTAGGGCGTGCACCTAATTATAATATTAAGAAAGGCATGTTGCAGGGATGGCTTACCAGAGGGAGTCGTGAAAGTGGGCTGGTGCCCACGTGGTTAATTCCTCAGATGATACAGTGAGGTCGGTATCTGTGGGCTGGCGCTCACGTGGTTTAGCCCTAATTAACATTCGCAAGAGCGGGATGGGGCGGGGACGGGGGCGGTCTTGTTTGTTGATGCTAAATACGCTAGCTAGCGTATCTAGCAATTGTTTTGCTAGATAAGCACTGCTAGATACACTACATTTCTAGACTACTACAAGCACTCCATGTAAAATACTAGAGCACATTATCTACTCACCTTGTCGAACACATTGAATTCCACTCCTTCTCTCCACATCAACACGGTTTTAGAAAAAAAAAGTATTTTTCTTGTGAAACGCAACTAGTCTCATTTGTTCATGACCTTCATGTTGCACTAGATCATGGATTCCGCACAGAATGCATATTTCTTGACTTCTTGAGGGCATTCGATAAGGTATCACACTCCCTTTTGCTTCATAAGTTGCGCAATCTTGGCATCGACGATAAAATTCTAGCTTGAATACACTCCTTCTTAACTAATCGCTCACGCAGTTTGTCTCCGTAAACGATAACGAGTCCAGTCTAACGCCTGTCCTTTCTGGGGTTCCCCAAGGTTCTGTCCTGGAAGCTTTCTTGGTGGTGTCAAACTTGGCACATGCAACTTAACTTATCAAAATGTAAATTAACGATAATTTCTCTCTCTGTTAAAGTGCAGGCGACTTATTCCATTAATTCCACATGAACTCAGTATCAGTTTACAAATACCTTTCCTTTTCATTTCATCAAACCTTTCGTGGCGCCCTCATGTTGAATATATCACTAGCAAAGCTTCTCGAGCTCTAGGTTACACTCGCCGAAATTTTTCATCCGCTTCAATTAACGTTAAGGTGACTTTGTATAAATCATTAGTCCTTCCTAGGTTGGAAGATGCACCCTTATCACACCACCATTTCAAACTCAATAGAAACAGTACAAAACATGGCAGCTCGATTCCCATTTGGTAACTACAATCGCACCGCCAGTGTCACTACTATGAAACATAGCCTCAATCTCTCTCTACTTTGCACTCGACGAAAAATAGATCGTCTCTGTTTGTTTCACAAGATTTATTATCATAATATTCACCTCAGAGAGTCGTTATTCCAACAGCCTTCATACATCTCAGCTCGTACCGATCACCCAAAGAAAGTCGGCATTCCCTCATGCTCAACGCCAATCATTTCACGATTCATTTCTTCCCCGCACATCATTGGAGTGGAACTGCCTTCCCGGTACCATCACCTCCATTACTGACCTCGCACAATTTGAGAAGTGTCTCTGCGATTATTTCGCTGTATAGCCAATTTTTCATTTTAGATGTTGTACATTTCTACTGTCAGTCCTTTCCTCAATTTTATATATCTATATACGTATATATTATATACCTGTGTACGTACGTACGTATCTATACAGCTTTGTTCATGTTGAATTGAATTGAATTGAATTTATTTAAACTTTACAATGCTTAATGAACAGTAGAGTTTATACAGATGGAAGACCCAGAGGGAAAAGTATGCCAGACCTATTTGTATGAGGACCTAATTTGAAAATATTTTGTATGCTGCGTGTATTAACATCTTTTTACACATTGTTCACCTACTCCCCTCTGTATTGCCTTATAGCACTGAGGGTAAATAAATAAATAAATAAATTGCATTTTTGCCTTGCAAAGGAGGGCGTCAAAAATAATTTGATCCATCCACATGAAGAAACTGTCTGAAGCCAATTTGTACTGGGGACAGAATATCGTTTTCCACTACGAATCGAGAAATGCGGGAAAAATAGCGCGTTCTACCAGTTTACCAAAGAGAGAAGTAAGGGCAATGGGACGGAGGCTATCAATGGAAGAATCTCTGTGGGAGTTCTTACTTATGAAGACAATCTTCGAAAGTTTTCAGGCATCAGGAATCCAGCAGTCACGGACAGAGACATTAGCGAGACGAATCAAAAGAAATGAGTGGGAAGGCCATAGCGACTTCAGTAGCCGAGCTCTGATTTCATCAGGACTTGGTGCAGAAGGGCGAAGAGCACGATTGTGCGAATCGAACCCAAGCAGCACAATGTACTGAAACTCGAGTGCAATAAGGGTGGACGGGTAGGTGGGAGGCCTTGAACAGACTTGTGAAACTAAATAACATTGCAGAGGCGGAGAGTTTTCATTGTCCCGGGGGGGGGGGGGGGGGGGGGCAAGGGCGCACCGCGAAGTAAGTACTCTGGCGGGGGGGGGGGATATGTTTATTAAGAAAAAAAGAAAGGAAAATAAGCCAGATGGATGTCGGCTTGTTATTAAAAAAAAGTGAAAGGGGGAAGACAAAAAAGGCAAAGAAAAGAAGAAAGCAAAGAAAACAAAAAGAAGGAAAAGAAAAATGAAGAACACAAAACTAAAGCTGAAGAATCACACACTCTGGCGGGATCCTATAGTGTATGCAGAACTCATATAGAATTAAGAGAAAAGAAGAACAGAAAAAAACAAAAACAAAAAACAGAGAGAACGTAAACAGTGAACATGTGCACAACTGAAGGCATTACGCCTTTGAAAACTGAGTGCAAAATGAACAAAATGCATTGAATCCTCGGTGTTTGACACGAAATGCGCGCAATATAATGAATATGGTCAATGAAATGGAGCAGCGGGAGTTGAACCCGCTCCCAACGGATATGCGTTCCGAAGATCCTACCATTACACCTCACTGGCAGCTGCTGGTACCTTTTCGACTGATTCGTTTCACTGATTCGTTTCGACTGATTGCTTTGGGCGAAATTCAGGCTATGTGTTGTGTCACCCTCTGTGTTTCTTCGCCTCACCTTCTACTGTGATCATGAGTATGGTGGGCGGATACATATTTTACAAATTGCAAGATGCATTTTTGGGGTTGGTGCCTGTTCGCCCTTTTGACCCGGGCGCGCCGAGCCCCAAAGGTTGGTGTCAGTCTCTTAGCGGGACTTCCCGGGCAAATGGCTCTGTTCCCGGGGGAGGCGGCGCCCCCCCCCCTAGTTCATGTTCCGCATGTTCCCCCGCAGTCGGCGCCTATGTAACATTGATAAGACACATACCGTCCACCCCTATTGCACTCGACTTTCAGTACATTGTGCTGCTTGGGAAGTCATCAAAGGACACAGGAACAAAGGTGCCACGTGTGAAGGGGAGAGAACAAGAGCGCGTTCATGAATCGAAGCTATAGGTCAAGGGCACACATTGATTCAGCAGATGACAGATGTTTGAGGGGTCAGAAAGATTCTGAAGTCGATAGAGAGACGCATGCCGCTTGGAGTGAGAGACGCGAGTATGCACAGATGAGTCACGGGCGGATTTTGCTGAAGCGACAGTGCGTTTGAAGGAAACGTTGAGCCGCCTGCATACCGGAGCCAGTTTTGCGGGCAGCAGTTGTGGCGGAGTTTCTTCAACGCTGCTTTCCGCAAGCGAAGAGCGCGAGCGCAGTCTTCATTCCACCAGAGGGGGAAGGCACAAGTGGTGCGTTTTAGGACCGAAAAAGAGGATGATGGGACTGAATCAGCAACAGCAGACAGAAAGTGCAAACCGGAAGCAACAAAATCCACAGCAGGCGGGATGCGACCTCGGAGAAAGTCTAGTTGAGACGACAACTTGCCAAGCGTGACACGGCGCACAGCTGGCACAGCTGAGAATAAGTCAGAATCAAACGAAAGAAGAATGGGCACATGACCACTGCCATAACCATTATGAAGCTGCCACGATGAAATGAGACAACGACCGGCATACAGGGAAAGATCAATGGCAGAGCGTTGGGAACGACGAAAAAACGTAGGCTGCCCGGTATTCGCCAAAATGAGAAAGTTATCGGCGAACCAGAAGAACAATTGAGAGCCACGTGGGTAAGTGCGACAATCCCAAGCAATATGATGAGAGCTAAATTCCTCAAGAAGGACAAAATCAGCTTCACCTTCATGGTCGAGAGGAACGACAAGGATGTTTATTACGCGCGCTGGGTGAGGCGCAACCAGGAGCGTCGATGACGATGGGGCCGCCAGAAGCTTATAAAGCGTTAAGCCCAAAAAGAGAAAATCGCTAGATAAATAAAAGTACGCAATGTCTGCTGCTTAGTACCGTTTAAAAGTTCCCGCCACCTATGATAATGTTCGGAAAAGAGAATACCAGTGTCCGTTACTTAATACGTGCAATTTAATCATTTCATCATGCACATTTCTTGCACTGGCTTTCCGTGCTGCACCAGAATTGAGGGCACACAGTACCCTCAATACAATAGCAGAGTCCAATTACACGACCTGCAAAGGGACACGAAAGAGTCGTCACAATGATGGCTACGGTACAATCATTGTCTACGGCAACATCGCTAATAATTCCAAAAGTTCTTACGTTCAAGCTCGTGCTTTTCGGGTGCAACTCCACTCACGACAAATGCACCTTAAAAAGAAATGTAAATATTGAGTTTCTCACACTCTCAAGTTCCCTGCAACTTCGAGCCCACCAGGTGAGCTGTTGCGCCACGCGCTAGAGTTTCGACAGCTTGTTACGTGCCCTGAACACCTGTTTACGTGACAATCTCATGTTTCTAAACGTGCTACCGAATGACAAGGAAAGCCTTCGTGAAGAAAACTTTCTGCTGTCTTACGGCGGGGGATATATTCAATGAAAAAAAGAAAAGAAAGAAAAAGAAACAGGAAAGGAAAAGTTAGGGAGTGTGTATAACGGCTTTTTTCAGTCTGTCCACCATTATTGTCCACCTAAATAAAGCTGAATTATCCTGAAGCACCGCTGAGGCTAAAAGGTGGAGACAAAGGTCGAAGTTAGGAAGCCGCCGATGTTTCGAACACTGTCTGTCCTTCTACTAGGCGTAGGACATCTTCTATGGGTTTGTAGAAGAAATGTCGGTTGGAAATGACCACGACCTTCGAAGTGTAACTTTTGGGTTGATCAAACGCTCACAACATCCCATATTAGATTCTATTAGTGTTACCATAGAGGAGGACGAAGACAACAGCGAAACGTAGAAGCGTCATTGTGTCCACGGAGAGATCGTTGAAACTTTCCTGGGGAAGAGAAAACAAGAGCTTGTTTGTCAGAAGTCTTCAGAAATTGTCTCGGTAAAAACCACATTTCCTCAGATACCAGATGTGTACTTTGCACCAGGGGCGGATCTAGGATTGTTCCGAGGGGGGGGGGGGGGGGGGGGTCCGCTATGGACAAGTGCCAGGTGCATGCTGGGATTGGCCCATTGAACCCTATGTTCAAGTGTGGAATTGTGGGGGGGGTCCGGACCCCCCCCCCCGCCCTAGATCCGCGCCTGGTTTGCACGACACTTAAAATTGAGTTGCGCGTTTTGCATCTAGGGTTAGGGCTCTAAAACTTTGACGTGTGCGACGACATCGAAAATATGCTCTTGAGCTGTTGTGCTTTTGTCTATGGAGCTGTTGTGCTTTTGTGCTTTGTTTGTGCTTTTGTGTATGGATGTCTCGAAAAGTCTATATCTTTTATCCCAAGCCCTCGTTTTCCAAAATCATCTTGGAGTCAAAATATTACCAAGGAGGGACTTTTCTACAGACACAAGCCTTATCTCACAAACGTCGTAGATAGAGCCGTGCCGGGAGAAGTTGTTATGAAGTGATTAGACGTATTCAGGTTCATTATGGCACATGATAGCCAAAGCATAGAACAGCTCTGCTAACAGAATACCATACTAGTCCAGTATAGCAAGTATAAAGAGCGGTTATCTCTCAAAGAAGTGCTTACCTGTAGGGAGGATATTTCGGATGTGTTGATTATAGGAACTGTCCTGGCTTTTATAGGACATTCCATGCAAGCGCACGTGCTTCTTTTGTCCTTCGTAAAACCCTGTTCCTGAAGCCTTCGGGGAGTTTTAAATGAGATTTCTGAAAAATCACCGACGAGAATTGCCTTTGCCAGAAAGCACCGCGTACGTGGCATTCATTTCCCGGTATTTAAGCTCCAGAGAGGACCCCAGCACACACGTGTGAAGGCCTGTTGCGCTAGACCAGGTGGCGCTACAAAGCTTGTGTGTCAGCGCTGACATTTTGAAAACACAGCCGCTTCCTAGCAGACGACACTCATTAAGCAATGGCCCAGTTGGTGTGCCGTTGCCACGTGTCGTCTGTTGTACGGTTACGACGAAGTCGAAAGGATTGACAAATTATTTCCCAGAAAGTTGCTGAAGCACGTGTACGATATGCAGCAGGATGTTTACAGCAGCTACGTGGTGTGACAGGGAAAATGAACGCGGGGAATGAAGTGAATAATAACGTACCTGTTGCTCGTGTGTCGCGAATGAAGCTGTTCTCTGGAATATTTAGTGGCTCCTCCGGTGCACTGTGTTGCCAAAGTACAAATTTAATTATGCGAAAAATCTGGCTTAACACAAACACGGCGAAAATTAATTCGCGGGGCGCAAATATAGAATTGAATAGGGATTTATCGAAGCGTTTGCCCTCATAACTGAAAATCGGTCAGTGGTTTGGCATATAGCCTTTCTTGTTGAGATAAGTGAACAGTAATAACGGGACATCTAAAATAAATGGCAAACTGTTTTATGACCGAGCACCCGAATACAATCGTGGTTGGTTAATATGGACAACTCGAATTATGGACGACATTTGTGAGGATCAAACTTTTCCAATGCATTTGGGTCTCGTTTATATGTAAACTCGCTTTTCGGACAATGAATGGTTCCAGCAAGGTAGAAACCATATGTAGTCCACGTATTTTTGTCTCGTTATTATGTACGGTATCGATATGGAGGGCAAACGTCTCATCATTCTACGGGAGAGCTGTCGAAAGTAGAACGTTTCGTTGTACAAAGGGAGTTATGCCATCTCTTTCACAGCTGTCCATGAGAACTATGGCCCGGAAAATGTCATATGACGGCATGACTGTTCCGACATGACGTCCACGGGTGATTGACCCTCGTGCAAGGAGTTGTGCTTTTAGTAGTGCTGTCGCTCTCAGCAGCTTGTGAGAACAGATGCAGTGCAGTTGTCAGGCTCAGGCGATGTTTCCTTTATTTTATTCTTTAGATTTCATTCATTTTTCTTTAAGAGATTACCTCCTGGTAATTGGCCAAAGAAAACAATTCACAAACTGTGATATTGACTGGTGATGATGATAACTCTCAGCTGTAAGGCCGGAGACAACTGGACGATGTTCCGGAATGAAATCCTCTGACCAACCACCGGGGTATATTCATTAAAAGTTGTCTATAGCATA
Source organism: Ornithodoros turicata (assembly GCF_037126465.1). Lineage (NCBI taxonomy): Eukaryota > Metazoa > Arthropoda > Arachnida > Ixodida > Argasidae > Ornithodoros > Ornithodoros turicata. The sequence continues at coordinate 186,146 of NW_026999323.1, read as the reverse complement.
TCAGTATTGCTCATCCAGGATGGATGCGTTCTGTGAGAGTACAATTGTGTTACCCGGATTAGCTCCTGTATGGTCGTTCAACCCTTCGTATCTGGCGTCCGCTACAGCCACTGCAAAATAGGCATTATTAAAGCAACAACAATCTATGCTTTCTATATGTTTAAGACACGTTGCCATGGACACTCACATGCAACAACGAGGAGCAACAGGAGAAGGATCTTCATGGTTGCGTGATGCTCTTCACCGTGTCAACTGCAATGGGTATTAGAAAGATGAAGATGCATGTTGTTACCAGGATCATGAGGATGCCGAGCAACTCAGAACTAGTTTCTGTCTTCTTTCGAGGGGACACAATTATTATTATTATTTAAATAGCAATACGTTATTCCAGGAACGCAGAGGTAATACACTTTTGGAAGAAGGTTTCTTCGCTGAGGCGTTTATTTCTTCTCCTAACATCCCTCTTGGATGTCACTGCCCTGGCAGCAAAAAATATTTGGCCCATATTGGCTGAGCATTGGCGGTATATTGGCCGAAAATGCCGAAAAATAGGACGAGCCCGTATTGGTTCTTGTACCAAGCACACCGTTAAAACAGAACTTCACCGCATAGCACGCTCCTAGCCAACCAGCATTCCGAATGATATCATTCTGTGTCCTGATTTGTTCAAAACATGGGGGAGGCGCCTATCTGGGACAAGATAATCTGTCCCAGATAGGCGCCTCCTGCCTGTTTTGAACAAGTCAATGCACATAATGATATCGTTCGGAATGCTGGTTGGCTAGGAGCGTGCTATGCGGTGAGGTTCTGTTTTAACAGTGCAGCACTGCACGTGACGCAGGTGGAACGCCCTGCTCACTACGTGGTTACCTCTAATAACTTCCCGCAGAGGATACACGCTGTTCGAAAGAGTCAACATCTGGCAGTCACACTTTAACATTCAATGGGTACAGTCAGCTGGTATTGTGAGCTAGAATGAACGGCGTGCGGTATCCGGAAAAAACGGTCCCGGAAAAAATGGTCCCGGAAAGAAGGGTCCCGCTGGCACAAGGCGGAAAAAATGGTCCCGCAGGCAGGCGATATAGCTTTGCCACTGCTTAAACACACATCTTTGGTGTGGCAGTGATATATGTATTATATTTTGTGAACACGGTGTTTTATTTTCCTCTTTCTTTTTTTGCTTTGAATTTTTAGATAGATAAGTGCTTTATTTAGACATTAAATACATTACAAATTATAAATTGCGTAGTGAATTTCGCAGTAGTAGCATATGACTACCCCGCTTGATTAAAATGCCCTACCCCAAAGTTGGCAGTAACTCGATCGGTGCGGGACAGATGGCATTAGTGCACAAGTATACGCTTGGATTTATTCAAGAACAAAAACAGCGGGCAATTACATGTCACACTGCTATAGTAAGACAGGAAAAAATGGTACCGGACCCAGCCGTTATTTTCTTTCTCCCGCGCATTCTTCTGAATACTCTTAGTACATTCGTGCATACCGTGCATGAACAGTCTATGAACTAGTGCTGAAACAAGTTTTTTATTGTATACCGGCTTCGCACCTGGCTGACCTTTCCTTGTAGTTATCATTATTAGTATTTTTTTTTCAGTAAACATATACCCCCCCCCCCCCCACTCCACTGGTATAACCCGCATACTTTTATTCGAGGCCTCCTTCTGGCCACGCCTAGGATAGAGTAGATTACACAGACAAAAAGAACTCCGCCCAAAGCCGGAAAAGAGAATAACGTCAAGTGTAACCGCTAACCGAAGGACAGAAAGCTTTTCACCAGTACCATGGTTAGGCTAGAGTAGTTTATACAGACAAAAAGTTCACTGACCGAGGTCTAAGAACTCCGGTCAAAGCCGGAAAAGAGAATGACGTCAAGTGTAAGCGCCAACCGAAGCTACTACCCGAAGCCAGCTACCGATAGAGTTATTGCCGACTTTGGGGTAGGAATTTTAGTCAAGCGGGGTAGTCAGGTCCTACAACTATCATTCATTCAAGAATTCAATTCAAATCAAGAAAAAAAAAAGAGCAAATAAAACACCGTATTCACAAAACATAATAACTATCTCTGTCTGAGGAGCATCATCTGTCACACCAAAGATGTGCTTTTGTGCACAAGCGATGGCAAAACCATTCCATGCCTGCGGGACCTTTTCTTCCTCGTTTTACCAGTGGGACCCTTCTTTCCGGGACCCTTTCTTCCGGGACCGTTTTTTCCGGGACCATTTTTTCCGGGACCGTTTTTTCCTACACCCCACGGCGTCCTACACCCCCGGGGCCGTTTTTTCACGGCGTGCTGAAGGGCGGTTGCAACACACTCTTAAGAATAAACTTCACCACATTGCACGCTGAAGGCCAACCATTGCACAGAGTGATACCTATGCCACTCTTGATTTGTGGAAAACGCGAGACGTACGCCTTTTTGTGGCAATTAACATTTGTGCATAAGTGTCATAAAAAGGCGTACGCCTCCCGTTTAAAAAAAAAATCAGGGGAGAGAACGCTGTCACCAGACTTGTGCCCGTTACTCGAAAAAAGTAATTGAGTACCGTTACCGTTACTTCTACGCAAAAAGTAATTGATTACCGTTACCAATTACTCGACTCCAAACGTAATTGAGTAACGAGTAAAAAAGTAACGCGTTACTCCGGTCGTTACCCAGCATTCACACAAATTATACCTGTCTCTGTGTGCCCCAGAAAAAAAAAAGAGAAGAAAAAAAAGAAAGAACTACTGTATTTATCGCCAATGTGTGGAAGAACATTGCCTGGAACCTCCCCATGACTCACTAAACCTCTAAACCTTCAGGTACCACCATACTGGTGTAGGAAAAGATTAGGGAGAGAGACCCTGAAATTTCAGAACGTTAGTACAATGACCTGTACTTGTTATAGTAGAACGATCCAACAAAGGCTGACGGCACGAGGGGCTTGACTTGGGGCAGAACATCTGAAAAATAAGTTAGTCTCTGCCGGAAAAGTAATCAATTACTGAGTAATCGATTACTCCAAAACACGGTGCTCCAAAACGTAATTGATTACTCAAAAAATTACTCAAAAAAGTAACTGATTACAAGTAACGCAATTACTAGTAATGCGTTACGCACAAGTCTGGCTGTCACTCACGATGATGGTTGGCTAGGAGAGTGCTATGTGGTGAAGTTCATTTTTAAGAGTGCAGGGTCGTGCCGATAGGTGGCTATGGCGAAGTGTCGGTTGGATAATATCTACGAAGACCAAGTTATAGGAAAGGTCGGAAAGTAACTTTATAGTACAAAAGAAAACATTCCAGTTGTTTGTAAGGATCTGTCCTGGCTTTTATAGGACACTCCAAGCGCACGTGTTTCTTTTGTCCTTCGTAAAATCCTGTTCCCGAAGCCTTCGGGAAGTTTTAAATGAGATTTCTGAAAAATCATCGACGAGGATTGCCTTTGCCAGAAAGCACCGCGTACGTGGCATTCATTTCCCGGTATTTAAGCTCCAGAGAGGACCCCAGCACACACGTGCTAAGGCCTGTTGCGCTAGACCAGGTGGCGTTACAAAGCTTGTGTGTGAGCGCCGACATTTTGAAAACGCAGCCGCTTCCTAGCAGACGACACTCATTAAGCAGTGGCCCAGTTGGTGTGCCGTTGCCACGTGTCGTCTGTTGCACGGTTACGACGAAGTCGAAAGGATTGACAAATTAGGCAGTTTTAGCACACCGTTGGTAAGGTTATTGTGCCTATCGGAGCCAATCACAGTTGTGTATGACTCAGGATCTTATCCACTGATTGGTTCTGGTTCGTACGGTTCGACGCAAGCCACGTTATCAACGGTTTCCTAAAACTCTCTATTATTTCCCAGAAAGTTGCTGAAGCACGTGTACGATACGCAGCAGGATGTTTACAGCAGCTACGTTGTGTTAAGGGGAAAATGAACGCGGGGAATGAAGTGAATAATAACGTACCTGTTGCTCGTGTGTCGCGAATGAAGCTGTTCGCTGGAATATTTAGTGACTCCTCCGGTGCACTGGGTTGCCAAAGTACAAATTTAATTATGCGAAAAATCTGGCTTAACACAAACACGGCGAAAATTAATTCGCAGGGCGCATGTGTAGAATTGAATAGGGATTTATCGAAGCGTTGGCCCTCATAACTGAAAATCGGTCAGTGGTTTGGCATATAGCCTTTCTTGTTGAGATAAGTGAACAGTAATAACGGGACATCTAAAATAAATGGCAAACTGTTTTATGACCCAGCACCCGAATACAATCGTGGTTGGTTAATATGGACAACTCGAATTATGGACGACTTTTGTGAGGATCAAACTTTTCCAATGCAATTGGGTCTCGTTTATATGTAAACTCGCTTTTCGGACAATGAATGGTTCCAGCAAGGTAGAAACCATATGTAGTCCACGTATTTTTGTCTCGTTATTATGTACGGTATCGATATGGAGGGCAAAGGTCTCATCATTCTACGGGAGAGCTGTCGAAAGTAGAACGTTTCGTTGTACAAAGGGAGTTATGCCATCTCTTTCACAGCTGTCCATGAGAACTATAAGAGCAAAGGCGATTATTTGTGGACACGAATGGCCCGGAAAATGTCATATGACGGCATGACTGTTCCGACATGACGTCCACGGGTGATTGACCCTCGTGCAAGGAGTTGTGCTTTTAGTAGTGCAGTCGCTCTCAGCAGCTTGTGAGAACAGATTGCGGTGCAGTTGTCAGGCTCAGGCGATGTTTCCTTTATTTTCTTCTTTAGATTTCATTCATTTTTTCATTTAAGAGATTACCTCCTGGTAATTGGCCAAAGAAAACAATTCACAAACTGTGATATTGACTGGTGATGATGGTAACTCTCAGCTGTAAGGCCGGAGACAACTGGACGATGTTCCGGAATGAAATCCTCTGACCAACCACCGGGGTATATTCATTAAAAGTTGTCTATAGCATATCAGTTTTACTCATCCAGGATGGATGCGTTCTGTGAGAGTACAATGAAGTTACCCGGATTAGCTCCTGTATGGTCGTTCAACCCGTCGTATCTGGCATCCGCTACAGACACTGCAAAATAGGCATTATTAAAGCAACAACAATCTATGCTTTCTATATGTTTAAGACACGTTGCCATGGACACTCACATGCAACAACAAGGAGCAACAGGAGAAGGATCTTCATGGTTGCGTGATGCTCTTCACCGTGTCAGCTGCAATGTGTATTAGAAAGATGAAGATGCATGTTGTTACCAGGAAATTATAAGGATGCCGAACAACTCAGAACTAGTTTCTGTCTTCTTTCGAGGGGACACAATTATTATTATTATTTAAATAGCAATACGTTATTCCAGGAACGCAGAGGTAATACACTTTTGGAAAAAGGTTTCTTCGCTGAGGCGTTTATTTCTACTTCTAACCCTGGCAGCAAAAAATATTTGGCCCATATTGGCTGAGCATTGGCGGTATATTGGCCGAAAATGCCGAAAAATAGGACGAGCCCGTATTGCTTCTTGTACCAAGCACACCGTAAAAACAGAACTTCACCGCATAGCACGCTCCAAGCCAACCATCATTCCGAATGATATCATTCTGTGTCCTGATTTGTTCAAAACATGGGGGAGGCGCCTATCTGGGACAAGATAATCTGTCCCAGATAGGCGCCTCCTGCCTGTTTTGAACAAGTCAATGCACATAATGATATCGTTCAGAATGCTGGTTGACCTAGGAGCGTGCTATGCGGTGAAGTTCTGTTTTAACAGTGCAGCACTGCACGTGACGCAGGTGGAACGCCCTGCTCACTACGTGGTTACCTCTAATAACTTCCCGCAGAGGATACACGCTGTTCGAAAGAGTCAACATCTGGCAGTCACACTTTAACATTCAATGGGTACAGTCAGCTGGTATTGTGAGCTAGAACGAACGGCGTGCTGAAGGGCGGCTGCAACACACTCTTAAAAATAAACTTCACCACATAGCACGCTGAAGGCCAACCATTGCACAGAGTGATACCTCTGTCACTCTTGATTTGTGGAAAACGCGAGGCGTACGCCTTTTTGTGACAATTAACATTTCTGCATAAGTGTCATAAAAAGGCGTACGCCTCCCGTTTTAAAAAAAATCAGGGCAGAGAACGCTGTCACTCACGATGATGGTTGGCTAGAAGAGTGCTATGCGGTGAAGTTCATTTTTAAGAGTGCAGGGTCGTGCCGATAGGTGGCTATACCACGGGCGCTTGTCCCGCCCTAAAGACCACGTGACCCCGTGTGCACCTGGGAGCGATCGGGAGTACCTGTGACGGGTGAGATTAAAAACACCAGGGGGGGGGGGGGGATGTGGGCGTGCAATTACGTCACGCTTCCCAGATATGGTGGGAGCTTCTAGAGTCGCTAAATAAGCTTCGCTTCAGAGTATCGACACTGATGTCTCCAAGGGAGAGCAGGAGCGCCATCTTGTTTTCCCACCGCACCGGTACCATCCCCAGTTGAGGAACAAAGACGGCTAACATAATGCTCCCTGTGGGATAGAGAAGCGTGTATGATTGTTGCGCGATAATCCATGTATTGTGATTTGTGAACCAGAGCGTCCCGAGGATATCAAGGTCAGCTTAACTGCTCCTTGCAAACGAAAGGAACATGTCACCCGCGCACGATAGATGGCATCGGGCGCAAAAGTATGCAGTGCGCGTGGGTAGCATGGCGCCGAAACAAGATGGCGCACGCTCCCTCTTGGAACTCAGTGTCGATACACTAAAGCGTAGCTTATTTATTGACTCTAGCAGCGTCTCAATGCGTACCGAGGACAGGACTTATCTCCCGTTGTGGGACACTGTAGCTGCAGGATGTTTTACGTCCCATTATGGTACACCTCAAATTACATCTCAGTCTGCACCAACTGATGATCAACTGCATTGAACCAACTGGTACCAAACTGGTGGCAACAGGAAAGTAAACTTGAAGAACTTGGGTTTAAGCTTGGCTGGTGGCCACTGGGCACTACCTGGTTCCAGTTCATGGTGGACAGGTGCCAACTGGGAAGTGTCGGTTGGATAATATCTACGAAGACCAAGTTATAGGAAAGGTCGGAAAGTAACTTTATAGTAGAAAAGAAAAACATTTCAGTTGTTTGTAAGGATCGTTTGTAAGGATCTGTCCTGGCTTTTATAGGACACTCCATGCAAGCGCACGTGCTTCTTTTTTCCTTCGTAAAATCCTGTTCCCGAAGCCTTCGGGAAGTTTTAAATGAGATTTCTGAAAAATCATCGACGAGGATTGCCTTTGCCAGAAAGCACCGCGTACGTGGCATTCATTTCCCGGTATTTAAGCTCCAGAGAGGACCCCAGCACACACGTGCTAAGGCCTGTTGCGCTAGACCAGGTGGCGTTACAAAGCTTGTGTGTGAGCGCCGACATTTTGAAAACGCAGCCGCTTCCTAGCAGACGACACTCATTAAGCAGTGGCCCAGTTGGTGTGCCGTTGCCACGTGTCGTCTGTTGCACGGTTACGACGAAGTCGAAAGGATTGACAAATTAGGCAGTTTTAGCACACCGTTGGTAAGGTTATTGTGCCTATCGGAGCCAATCACAGTTGTGTATGACTCAGGATCTTATCCACTGATTGGTTCTGGTTCGTACGGTTCGACGCAAGCCACGTTATCAACGGTTTCCTAAAACTCTCTATTATTTCCCAGAAAGTTGCTGAAGCACGTGTACGATACGCAGCAGGATGTTTACAGCAGCTACGTTGTGTTAAGGGGAAAATGAACGCGGGGAATGAAGTGAATAATAACGTACCTGTTGCTCGTGTGTCGCGAATGAAGCTGTTCGCTGGAATATTTAGTGACTCCTCCGGTGCACTGGGTTGCCAAAGTACAAATTTAATTATGCGAAAAATCTGGCTTAACACAAACACGGCGAAAATTAATTCGCAGGGCGCATGTGTAGAATTGAATAGGGATTTATCGAAGCGTTGGCCCTCATAACTGAAAATCGGTCAGTGGTTTGGCATATAGCCTTTCTTGTTGAGATAAGTGAACAGTAATAACGGGACATCTAAAATAAATGGCAAACTGTTTTATGACCCAGCACCCGAATACAATCGTGGTTGGTTAATATGGACAACTCGAATTATGGACGACTTTTGTGAGGATCAAACTTTTCCAATGCAATTGGGTCTCGTTTATATGTAAACTCGCTTTTCGGACAATGAATGGTTCCAGCAAGGTAGAAACCATATGTAGTCCACGTATTTTTGTCTCGTTATTATGTACGGTATCGATATGGAGGGCAAAGGTCTCATCATTCTACGGGAGAGCTGTCGAAAGTAGAACGTTTCGTTGTACAAAGGGAGTTATGCCATCTCTTTCACAGCTGTCCATGAGAACTATAAGAGCAAAGGCGATTATTTGTGGACACGAATGGCCCGGAAAATGTCATATGACGGCATGACTGTTCCGACATGACGTCCACGGGTGATTGACCCTCGTGCAAGGAGTTGTGCTTTTAGTAGTGCAGTCGCTCTCAGCAGCTTGTGAGAACAGATTGCGGTGCAGTTGTCAGGCTCAGGCGATGTTTCCTTTATTTTCTTCTTTAGATTTCATTCATTTTTTCATTTAAGAGATTACCTCCTGGTAATTGGCCAAAGAAAACAATTCACAAACTGTGATATTGACTGGTGATGATGGTAACTCTCAGCTGTAAGGCCGGAGACAACTGGACGATGTTCCGGAATGAAATCCTCTGACCAACCACCGGGGTATATTCATTAAAAGTTGTCTATAGCATATCAGTTTTACTCATCCAGGATGGATGCGTTCTGTGAGAGTACAATGAAGTTACCCGGATTAGCTCCTGTATGGTCGTTCAACCCGTCGTATCTGGCATCCGCTACAGACACTGCAAAATAGGCATTATTAAAGCAACAACAATCTATGCTTTCTATATGTTTAAGACACGTTGCCATGGACACTCACATGCAACAACAAGGAGCAACAGGAGAAGGATCTTCATGGTTGCGTGATGCTCTTCACCGTGTCAGCTGCAATGTGTATTAGAAAGATGAAGATGCATGTTGTTACCAGGAAATTATAAGGATGCCGAACAACTCAGAACTAGTTTCTGTCTTCTTTCGAGGGGACACAATTATTATTATTATTTAAATAGCAATACGTTATTCCAGGAACGCAGAGGTAATACACTTTTGGAAAAAGGTTTCTTCGCTGAGGCGTTTATTTCTACTTCTAACCCTGGCAGCAAAAAATATTTGGCCCATATTGGCTGAGCATTGGCGGTATATTGGCCGAAAATGCCGAAAAATAGGACGAGCCCGTATTGCTTCTTGTACCAAGCACACCGTAAAAACAGAACTTCACCGCATAGCACGCTCCAAGCCAACCATCATTCCGAATGATATCATTCTGTGTCCTGATTTGTTCAAAACATGGGGGAGGCGCCTATCTGGGACAAGATAATCTGTCCCAGATAGGCGCCTCCTGCCTGTTTTGAACAAGTCAATGCACATAATGATATCGTTCAGAATGCTGGTTGACCTAGGAGCGTGCTATGCGGTGAAGTTCTGTTTTAACAGTGCAGCACTGCACGTGACGCAGGTGGAACGCCCTGCTCACTACGTGGTTACCTCTAATAACTTCCCGCAGAGGATACACGCTGTTCGAAAGAGTCAACATCTGGCAGTCACACTTTAACATTCAATGGGTACAGTCAGCTGGTATTGTGAGCTAGAACGAACGGCGTGCTGAAGGGCGGCTGCAACACACTCTTAAAAATAAACTTCACCACATAGCACGCTGAAGGCCAACCATTGCACAGAGTGATACCTCTGTCACTCTTGATTTGTGGAAAACGCGAGGCGTACGCCTTTTTGCGACAATTAACATTTCTGCATAAGTGTCATAAAAAGCCGTACGCCTCCCGTTTTAAAAAAAAATCAGGGAAGAGAACGCTGTCACTCACGATGATGATTGGCTAGGAGAGTGCTATGCGGTGAAGTTCATTTTTAAGAGTGCAGGGTCGTGCCGATAGGTGGCTATACTACGGGCGCTTGTCCCGCCCTAAAGACCACGTGACCCCAGTGCACCTGGGAGCGATCGGGAGTACCTGTGACGGGCGAGATTAAAAACACCGGGGGGGGGGATGTGGGCGTGCAATTACGTCACGCTTCCCAGATATGGTGCACTCTTAAAAATGAACTTCACCGCATAGCACGCTCCTAGCCAACCATTATATCGAATGATATCGTTATCTGCCCTGATTTGTTGAAAACAGTGGGGGTACGCCTTTTCTGTGACAATTATGAACAGCATAAGTGTCACAGAAATGGCGTACGCCCCCCGTTTTCAACAAATCAAGGCAGATAACGATATCATTCGAGATAATGGTTGGCTAGGAGCGTGCTATGCGGTGAAGTTCATTTTTAAGAGTGTGGGAGCTTCTAGAGTCGCTAAATAAGCTTCGCTTCAGAGTATCGACACTGATGTCTTCAAGGGAGAGCAGGAGCGCCATCTTGTTTTCCCACCGCACCGGTACCATCCCCAGTTGAGGAACAAAGACGGCTAACATAATGCTCCCTGTGGGATAGAGAAGCGTGTATGATTGTTGCGCGATAATCCATGTATTGTGATTTGTGAACCAGAGCGTCCCGAGGATATCAAGGTGAGCTTAACTGCTCCTTGCAAACGAAAGGAACATGTCACCCGCGCACGATTGATGGCATCGGGCGCAAAAGTATGCAGTGCGCGTGGGTAGCATGGCGCGGAAACAAGATGGCGCACGCTCCCTCTTGGAACTCAGTGTCGATACACTAAAGCGTAGCTTATTTATTGACTTTAGCAGCGTCTCAATGCGTACCGAGGACAGGACTTATCTCCCGTTGTGGGACACTGTGGCTGCAGGATGTTTTACGTCCCATTATGGTACACCTCAAATTGCATCTTAGTCTGCACCAACTGATGATCAACTGCATTGAACCAACTGGTACCAAACTGGTGGCAACAGGAAAGTAAACTTGAAGAACTTGGGTTTAAGCTGGGCTGGTGGCCACTGGGCACTACCTGGTTCCACACTCTTAGAAATGAACTTCACCGCATAGCACGCTCCTAGCCAACCATCATCTCGAATGATATCGTTATCTGTCCTGATTTGCTGAAAACGGGAGGCGTACGTCATTTTTGTGACAATTATGAACAGCATAAGAGTCACAAAAAAGGCGTACGCCTACCGTTTTGAACAAATCAGGGCACGTAGCGATATCATTCGAGTTTATTGTTGGCTAGGAGCGTGCTATGCGGTGAAGTTCATTTTTAAGAGTGCAGTTCATGGTGGACAGGTGCCAACTGGGAAGTGTCGGTTGGATAATATCTACGAAGACCAAGTTATAGGAAAGGTCGGAAAGTAACTTTGTAGTAGAGAAGAAAAAAACATTTAAGTTGTTTGTAAGGATCGTTTGTAAGGATCTGTCCTGGCTTTTATAGGACACTCCATGCAAGCGCACGTGCTTCTTTTGTCCTTCGTAAAATCCTGTTCCTGAAGCCTTCGGGAAGCTTTAAATGAGATTTGTGAAAAATCATCGACGAGAATTGCCTTTGCCAGAAAGCACCGCGTACGTGGCATTCATTTCCCGGTATTTAAGCTTCAGAGAGGACCCCAGCACACACGTGCTAAGGCCTGTTGCGCTAGACCAGGTGGCGTTACAAAGCTTGTGTGTCAGCGCTGACATTTTGAAAACACAGCCGCTTCCTCGCAGACGACACTCATTAAGCAGTGGCCCAGTTGGTGTGCCGTTGCCACGTGTCGTCTGTTGTACGGTTACGACGAAGTCGAAAGGATTGACAAATTATTTCCCAGAAAGTTGCTGAAGCACGTGTACGATATGCAGCAGGATGTTTACAGCAGCTACGTGGTGTTAAAGGGAAAATGAACGCGGGGAATGAAGTGAATAATAACGTACCTGTTGCTCGTGTGGCGCAAGCTGTTCGCTGGAATATTTAGTGGCTCCTCCGGTGCACTGAGTTGCCAAAGTACAAATTTAACTATGCGAAAAATCTGGCTTAACACAAACACGGCGAAAATTAATTCGCAGGGCGCATGTGTAGAATTGAATAGGGATTTATCGAAGCGTTTGCCCTCATAACTGAAAATGGGTCAGTGGTTTGGCATATTTTCTTGTTGAGATGAGTGAACAGTAATAACGGGACATCTAAAATAAATGGCAAACTGTTTTATGACCCAGCACCCGAATACAATCGTGGTTGGTTAATATGGACAACTCGAATTATGGACGACTTTTGTGAAGATCAAACTTTTCCCAATGCAATTGGGTCTCGTTTATATGTAAACTCGCTTTTCGGACAATGAATGGTTCCAGCAAGGTAGAAACCATATGTAGTCCACGTATTTTTGTCTCGTTATTATGTACGGTATCGATATGGAGGGCAAACGTCTCATCATTCTACGGGAGAGCTGTCGAAAGTAGAACGTTTCGTTGTACAAAGGGAGTTATGCCATCTCTTTCACAGCTGTCCATGAGAACTATAAGAGCAAAGGCGGTTATTTGTGGACACGAATGGCCCGGAAAATGTCATATGACGGCATGACTGTTCCGACATGACGTCCACGGGTGATTGACCCTCGTGCAAGGAGTTGTGCTTTTAGTAGTGCAGTCGCTCTCAGCAGCTTGTGAGAACAGATGCGGTGCAGTTGTCAGGCTCTGGGTGTCGACGACTTTAGCAACGCCAAGTCTGCGGCCACATCTGTTATGGCTCAATTGGGACTACAAACGGGTCTTCAATTCTTTGACGACAATGGTGTTGAGCTGCATCGTCTACATGTTGCCGACATTTTGCCGCTCTTAAATCGATGTGCAACCAAGTATATCTGCAAGCAGGCACTAATTCTGGATGCGTTTTTTTTAAATAAAGCACTATTTTTTGTTATTTCCTCGGTATTCGATAATATGGACGATTCACTTTATGGATGATTTTGGTGGGGACGAAAGTGTCCATATTAACGAGGCACGACTGTAGTTGCTCGTTAGTGAGACGTCTGCTTCCCCACGTAAACGACCCTACAATGGACACACAACAAACAGTCATTGGGCACGCAGTACTTGGTAGCACTGGGCACGCAGTAGCATTCTCACAGCTGTGCAGCGTGCCCGAAATTCTTGACTATTTAGTTTTAGAATCAGCTGTCGTATGTCCGCCTCGTTCAAAAAGACGTCCATAAGTTGTGTTTTTTTTTTAATGGACGAAACCTGCGGCTGTGGACATGTACACAATCACGACCACGAAAAATCAACGAAAGCATTGCTAATAAAAAGAAGTTAGAGACTACACTCTAAGAAAAAAATGTAAGATTTTCAACCCATTTCGGAAGAGCTGTACTGCAACCCCATTTCTACTCCAACCAGTTTTACCTTTTGGGTATAACTGCAGTTCTTAGAGCAAACGTGAGAGAGAGGAGAAGGGGAAAGGGAAGTCGCCGCTTATACCCAACTGTGTAGATTGGCGCAAAATGGTAGAAGTACCGTCCTGCTGCAACTTTGGGTAGGAAATTCTACCTTTTTTTTAGAGTGTAGGGACGACGAAAACAGACGGAAAAAGTCGTGCTGAGCCTGCGTGTATCTGTCTTTTCGTCGACGTTGTCGGGATCTTACTGTCACAAAACGACAATTCGCCAAGGCAACGACAAGCCTCTGTACCGTCGGCTTTTGGTATAAAAACCTGAAAAGTGCAAAGAAAATACAACAAAACGAAAAGTATACCTGGTAATAGTTTTTGCATTTTATCTTATTTTATTGGAATGGATGCCGATATTTGTCCACTGCAATAATAACGCTCGGATATTACAAAGTAATGCAATGTAATTGCAACGTAATGCAATTCCAGGATATAAAATCGTAAACGACAGTCATATTCATCAAGAGGTTTCCAGGCCTTCGCATATTAGGAACAAGCTAGTTCTGGAGTATAACCAAAACACCGCCGTCTGCATACCACCGGCAGTAGTTTGTCTCAAGCTTACGATTCCGTTTTTCGTTTTCCATTCCGGAAAACACGGCTAACTCTTCGATGCGTCTTATTAGCAGTTGCTATCAGTTGTGGCTACGCGGGAGCGGCCGTGTGTCGTAGCAGTCCCACGGTCAGGGGCGGATCCAGGGAAGATCCTCGGGGGGCGCCATGTAAGACGGCGAGCTGCTGCGCTTTCATTTCACACCAGAACTTTATTTTTCGACCAACCCTGTTCATAACGCCCGGTAATCCTACACCAGTATCTATTTGTCTTCCTCTATACGTATGTCTAAACAGCAGAAAAATATGTGCTACCATTTTCGAAACGAGCTGTCTCTTTGTGAAGCTGAGTGAGGACGCCTTAGGGTTGTAGACTCCAGGCAGCCACTGACCCCCCCCCAAACGTGAAATCGCTGTCTTTGTCCACTGTGCAGTGTCCGGCTGAGAGGAGGCGAATGTGATTCCTCCTCGCACCACCTGCGTCTTCGCTCCTTTTTAGGCAATGAAGTGTTCGCGGGCGAGTATATGTCATGCCCTTCGCGCAATCTTGGGGCGAAAGGCGCACGCGGGATTGGCGGGAAAACGGAGCGTGCGGCAGGAAAATCTGCCGGAATGGGGGGTAGAGGTATGTCTCGGGGGGGGGGAGGCCGGGCCCCCCCTGGATCCGCCCCTGTCCACGGTAGGGGTAGGAGAGCGACTGGAGCGCCACTCCTGTCATTTAGAGTGTCAAGGATATGTGGGATGATGTTTCCGCAAATTCTTTGGAGGTCGGAAAAGCGTCTCACACGAGATGCGTATTTCCCCTGCAAACACGTGTTCGCAGCCACATGTGCTTATAGCATATAAAAAGAAAACGCGACATAAAACCTTATTTAAATAACGATGTTATGACCACGAACGAGACGGGGATTTAGATTATGCGGAGTCTGGAAACTGTTGTGGTGCATGCATTCGCGGAATATGCAATCAACACGTAGGTGTTTCGATCAAACACCGCGATTTGCATCAGACAGGGAAAAAGATGCGTGTTGCTTGCTATGTATTCGAAAAAAGAATACGGAGAAGAAAGAAAAAAAGGAACAAAGGATGGCAAAGTGTAAGATACGAAGGAAAGCTGTGCATAACAGTGCCATAACCTCATAACTGCGGTGTCTCGTTTCCTGTTGTTATACTTTCCTGCGCATTCCAAAGTAGGCGAAGGAACGTGTCAAGAAAGAAGAAAGTAGGGACAAAAAATAGGCGGTCTTCCTGCTGGTGCAACGAGGGTTAATATCAACTTGTAATAAAATGCTGGGATAATATTAAATTGGGCATTTATGATTTGCAGATTTGGGTCAAATGTAAGAGCATCACTGCTATGAGTTACCATATAATCCAAGAGGAGAGGACAACGCGATGTCGGGTTTGACGTAAGAAAGACTATTTTGACCTCACCATGACTTGCTCTTCCACTGCTCCCCTGCTGAATCAAGCAACTTTGTCAAGGGATGGCGCCGCTCGTGCGGTGTCTCTCCCAGAGCACGGACAAAAGCTCACCGCTTTACATCCTTTTTCTTTTGGAGCTACTTTATTTATTACATTCTTGGGCACTAGTAAAAAACATTAGGACAGGTTAATCAAAGCCTTTTATGTATTTCATACGTAGGGGAGTGAGTCAGTTCCCGTAGAATATCCACCCGTCGAAACTGACCAAGGTTAGGTCAAGAGAGCCTTTTGCATATTTCACGCGTTGGAGACGGGGTCAGTTCATGTAGAATATGCACCAGTTGAGAATGACCACTGTTAGGACACGAGATCGTTTTACGCATTTCACACGGTGGGGCGCGGGTCAGTTCATGTAGAATATGCACCCGTCGAAATCGATTAAGGTTAGGTCAGCGGAGCATTTTGCATATTTCACACGTTGGGGAGGGCGTCAGTTCGTGTAGAATATGCACCAGTCGAGAATGACCACTGTTAGGGCACGAGATCGTTTTACGCATTTCACACGTTGGGGCGCGGGTCAGTTCGTGTAGAATATGCACCCGTCGAAAATGACAAAACTTAGGCCAGGAGAGCCTTTTAAATATTTCACGCCTTGGGGAGGGAGTCAGTTCCTGTAGAATATGCACCAGTCGAGAATGACCACTGTTAGGACACGAGATCGTTTTACGCATTTCACACGTTGGGGCACGGGTCAGTTCGTGTAGAATATGCACCCGTCGAAAATGACAAAACTTAGGCCAGGAGAGCCTTTTAAATATTTCACGCCTTAGGGAGGGAGTCAGTTCCTGTAGAATATGCACCAGTCGAGAATGACCATTGTTAGGACACGAGATCGTTTTACGCATTTCACACGTTGGGGCGCGGGTCAGTTCGTGTAGAATATGCACCCGTCGAAAATGACAAAGCTTAGGCCAGGAGAGCCTTTTAAATATTTCACGCCTTGGGGAGGGAGTCAGTTCCTGTAGAATATGCTCCAGTCGAGAATGACCACTGTTAGGACAAGAGATCGTTTTACGCATTTCACACGTTGGGGCGCGGGTCAGTTCGTGTAGAATATGCACCCGTCGAAAATGACAAAACTTAGGCCAGGAGAGCCTTTTAAATATTTCACGCCTTGGGGAGGGAGTCAGTTCCTGTAGAATATGCACCAGTCGAGAATGACCACTGTTAGGACACGAGATCGTTTTACGCATTTCACACGTTGGGGCACGGGTCAGTTCGTGTAGAATATGCACCCGTCGAAAATGACAAAACTTAGGCCAGGAGAGCCTTTTAAATATTTCACGCCTTAGGGAGGGAGTCAGTTCCTGTAGAATATGCACCAGTCGAGAATGACCACTGTTAGGACACGAGATCGTTTTACGCATTTCACACGTTGGGGCGCGGGTCAGTTCGTGTAGAATATGCACCCGTCGAAAATGACAAAGCTTAGGCCAGGAGAGCCTTTTAAATATTTCACGCCTTGGGGAGGGAGTCAGTTCCTGTAGAATATGCTCCAGTCGAGAATGACCACTGTTAGGACACGAGATCGTTTTACGCATTTCACACGTTGGGGCACGGGTCAGTTCGTGTAGAATATGCACCCGTCGAAAATGACAAAACTTAGGCCAGGAGAGCCTTTTAAATATTTCACGCCTTAGGGAGGGAGTCAGTTCCTGTAGAATATGCACCAGTCGAGAATGACCACTGTTAGGACACGAGATCGTTTTACGCATTTCACACGTTGGGGCGCGGGTCAGTTCGTGTAGAATATGCACCCGTCGAAAATGACAAAACTTAGGCCAGGAGAGCCTTTTAAATATTTCACGCCTTAGGGAGGGAGTCAGTTCCTGTAGAATATGCACCAGTCGAGAATGACCACTGTTAGGACACGAGATCGTTTTACGCATTTCACACGTTGGGGCACGGGTCAGTTCGTGTAGAATATGCACCCGTCGAAAATGACAAAACTTAGGCCAGGAGAGCCTTTTAAATATTTCACGCCTTAGGGAGGGAGTCAGTTCCTGTAGAATATGCACCAGTCGAGAATGACCACTGTTAGGACACGAGATCGTTTTACGCATTTCACACGTTGGGGCGCGGGTCAGTTCGTGTAGAATATGCACCCGTCGAAAATGACAAAGCTTAGGCCAGGAGAGCCTTTTAAATATTTCACGCCTTGGGGAGGGAGTCAGTTCCTGTAGAATATGCTCCAGTCGAGAATGACCACTGTTAGGACACGAGATCGTTTTACGCATTTCACACGTTGGGGCGCGGGTCAGTTCGTGTAGAATATGCACCCGTCGAAAATGACAAAACTTAGGCCAGGAGAGCCTTTTAAATATTTCACGCCTTGGGGAGGGAGTCAGTTCCTGTAGAATATGCACCAGTCGAGAATGACCACTGTTAGGACACGAGATCGTTTTACGCATTTCACACGTTGGGGCGCCGGTCAGTTCGTGTAGAATATGCACCCGTCGAAAATGACAAAACTTAGGCCAGGAGAGCCTTTTAAATATTTCACGCCTTGGGGAGGGAGTCAGTTCCTGTAGAATATGCACCAGTCGAGAATGACCACTGTTAGGACACGAGAACGTTTTACGCATTTCACACGTTGGGGCGCGGGTCAGTTCGTGTAGAATATGCACCCGTCCAAAATGACAAAACTTAGGCCCAGGAGAGCCTTTTCAATATTTCACGCCTTCGGGAGGGAGTCAGTTCCTGTAGAATATGCACCAGTCGAGAATGACCACTGTTGGGACACGAGATCGTTTTACGCATTTCACACGTTGGGGCGCGGGTCAGTTCCTGTAGAATATGCACCCGCCGAAAATGACAAAACTTAGGCCAGGAGAGCCTTTTAAATATTTCACGCCTTGGGGAGGGAGTCAGTTCCTGTAGAATATGCACCAGTCGAGAATGACCACTGTTAGGACACGAGATCGTTTTACGCATTTCACACGTTGGGGCGCCGGTCAGTTCGTGTAGAATATGCACCCGTCGAAAATGACAAAACTTAGGCCAGGAGAGCCTTTTAAATATTTCACGCCTTGGGGAGGGAGTCAGTTCCTGTAGAATATGCACCAGTCGAGAATGACCACTGTTAGGACACGAGAACGTTTTACGCATTTCACACGTTGGGGCGCGGGTCAGTTCGTGTAGAATATGCACCCGTCCAAAATGACAAAACTTAGGCCCAGGAGAGCCTTTTCAATATTTCACGCCTTCGGGAGGGAGTCAGTTCCTGTAGAATATGCACCAGTCGAGAATGACCACTGTTGGGACACGAGATCGTTTTACGCATTTCACACGTTGGGGCGCGGGTCAGTTCCTGTAGAATATGCACCCGCCGAAAATGACAAAACTTAGGCCAGGAGAGCCTTTTAAATATTTCACGCCTTGGGGAGGGAGTCAGTTCCTGTAGAATATGCACCCGTCGAGAATGACCACTGTTAGGACACGAGATCGTTTTACGCATTTCACACGTTGGGGCGCGGGTCAGTTGGTGTAGAATATGCACCCGTCGAAAATGACAAAACTTAGGCCAGGAGAGCCTTTTAAATATTTCACGCCTTGGGGAGGGAGTCAGTTCCTGTAGAATATGCACCCGTCGAGAATGACCACTGTTAGGACACGAGATCGTTTTACGCATTTCACACGTTGGGGCGCGGGTCAGTTCCTGTAGAATATGCACCCGTCGAAAATGACAAAACTTAGGCCAGGAGAGCCTTTTAAATATTTCACGCCTTGGGGAGGGAGTCAGTTCCTGTAGAATATGCACCCGTCGAAAATGACAAAACTTAGGCCAGGAGAGCCTTTTAAATATTTCACGCCTTGGGGAGGGAGTCAGTTCCTGTAGAATATGCACCAGTCGAGAATGACCACTGTTAGGACACGAGATCGTTTTACGCATTTCACACGTTGGGGCGCGGGTCAGTTCGTGTAGAATATGCACCCGTCGAAAATGACAAAACTTAGGCCAGGAGAGCCTTTTAAATATTTCACGCCTTGGGGAGGGAGTCAGTTCCTGTAGAATATGCACCAGTCGAGAATGACCACTGTTAGGACACGAGATCGTTTTATGCATTCCACACGTTGGGGCGCGGGTCAGTTCCTGTAGAATATGCACCCGTCGAAAATGACAAAACTTAGGCCAGGAGAGCCTTTTAAATATTTCACGCCTTGGGGAGGGAGTCAGTTCCTGTAGAATATGCACCCGTCGAGAATGACCACTGTTAGGACACGAGATCGTTTTACGCATTTCACACGTTGGGGCGCGGGTCAGTTCCTGTAGAATATGCACCCGTCGAAAATGACAAAACTTAGGCCAGGAGCCTTTTAAATATTTCACGCCTTGGGGAGGGAGTCAGTTCCTGTAGAATATGCACCAGTCGAGAATGACCACTGTTAGGACACGAGATCGTTTTACGCATTTCACACGTTGGGGCGCGGGTCAGTTCGTGTAGAATATGCACCCGTCGAAAATGACAAAACTTAGGCCAGGAGAGCCTTTTAAATATTTCACGCCTTGGGGAGGGAGTCAGTTCCTGTAGAATATGCACCAGTCGAGAATGACCACTGTTAGGACACGAGATCGTTTTACGCATTCCACACGTTGGGGCGCGGGTCAGTTCCTGTAGAATATGCACCCGTCGAAAATGACAAAACTTAGGCCAGGAGAGCCTTTTAAATATTTCACGCCTTGGGGAGGGAGTCAGTTCCTGTAGAATATGCACCCGTCGAGAATGACCACTGTTAGGACACGAGATCGTTTTACGCATTTCACACGTTGGGGCGCGGGTCAGTTCCTGTAGAATATGCACCCGTCGAAAATGACAAAACTTAGGCCAGGAGAGCCTTTTAAATATTTCACGCCTTGGGGAGGGAGTCAGTTCCTGTAGAATATGCACCCGTCGAAAATGACAAAACTTAGGCCAGGAGAGCCTTTTAAATATTTCACGCCTTGGGGAGGGAGTCAGTTCCTGTAGAATATGCACCAGTCGAGAATGACCACTGTTAGGACACGAGATCGTTTTACGCATTTCACACGTTGGGGCGCGGGTCAGTTCGTGTAGAATATGCACCCGTCGAAAATGACAAAACTTAGGCCAGGAGAGCCTTTTAAATATTTCACGCCTTGGGGAGGGAGTCAGTTCCTGTAGAATATGCACCAGTCGAGAATGACCACTGTTAGGACACGAGATCGTTTTATGCATTCCACACGTTGGGGCGCGGGTCAGTTCCTGTAGAATATGCACCCGTCGAAAATGACAAAACTTAGGCCAGGAGAGCCTTTTAAATATTTCACGCCTTGGGGAGGGAGTCAGTTCCTGTAGAATATGCACCCGTCGAGAATGACCACTGTTAGGACACGAGATCGTTTTACGCATTTCACACGTTGGGGCGCGGGTCAGTTCCTGTAGAATATGCACCCGTCGAAAATGACAAAACTTAGGCCAGGAGCCTTTTAAATATTTCACGCCTTGGGGAGGGAGTCAGTTCCTGTAGAATATGCACCAGTCGAGAATGACCACTGTTAGGACACGAGATCGTTTTACGCATTTCACACGTTGGGGCGCGGGTCAGTTCGTGTAGAATATGCACCCGTCGAAAATGACAAAACTTAGGCCAGGAGAGCCTTTTAAATATTTCACGCCTTGGGGAGGGAGTCAGTTCCTGTAGAATATGCACCAGTCGAGAATGACCACTGTTAGGACACGAGATCGTTTTACGCATTCCACACGTTGGGGCGCGGGTCAGTTCCTGTAGAATATGCACCCGTCGAAAATGACAAAACTTAGGCCAGGAGAGCCTTTTAAATATTTCACGCCTTGGGGAGGGAGTCAGTTCCTGTAGAATATGCACCAGTCGAGAATGACCACTGTTAGGACACGAGATCGTTTTACGCATTCCACACGTTGGGGCGCGGGTCAGTTCCTGTAGAATATGCACCCGTCGAAAATGACAAAACTTAGGCCAGGAGAGCCTTTTAAATATTTCACGCCTTGGGGAGGGAGTCAGTTCCTGTAGAATATGCACCAGTCGAGAATGACCACTGTTAGGACACGAGATCGTTTTACGCATTCCACACGTTGGGGCGCGGGTCAGTTCCTGTAGAATATGCACCCGTCGAAAATGACAAAACTTAGGCCAGGAGAGCCTTTTAAATATTTCACGCCTTGGGGAGGGAGTCAGTTCCTGTAGAATATGCGCCAGTCGAGAATGACCACTGTTAGGACACGAGATCGTTTTATGCATTCCACACGTTGGGGCGCCGGTCAGTTCCTGTAGAATATGCACCCGTCGAAAATGACAAAACTTAGGCCAGGAGAGCCTTTTAAATATTTCACGCCTTGGGGAGGGAGTCAGTTCCTGTAGAATATGCACCAGTCGAGAATGACCACTGTTAGGACACGAGATCGTTTTACGCATTTCACACGTTGGGGCGCGGGTCAGTTCGTGTAGAATATACACCCGTCGAAAATGACAAAACTTAGGCCAGGAGAGCCTTTTAAATATTTCACGCCTTGGGGAGGGAGTCAGTTCCTGTAGAATATGCACCAGTCGAGAATGACCACTGTTACGACACGAGATCGTTTTACGCATTTCACACGTTGGAGCGCGGGTCAGTTCGTGTAGAATATGCACCCTTCGAAAATGACAAAACTTAGGCCAGGAGAGCCTTTTAAATATTTCACGCCTTGGGGAGGGAGTCAGTTCCTGTAGAATATGCACCAGTCGAGAATGACCACTGTTAGGACACGAGATCGTTTTACGCATTTCACACGTTGGGGCGCGGGTCAGTTCGTGTAGAATATGCACCCGTCGAAAATGACAAAACTTAGGCCAGGAGAGTCTTTTAAATATTTCACGCCTTGGGGAGGGAGTCAGTTCCTGTAGAATATGCACCAGTCGAGAATGACCACTGTTAGGACACGAGATCGTTTTACGCATTCCACACGTTGGGGCGCGGGTCAGTTCCTGTAGAATATGCACCCGTCGAAAATGACAAAACTTAGGCCAGGAGAGCCTTTTAAATATTTCACGCCTTGGGGAGGGAGTCAGTTCCTGTAGAATATGCGCCAGTCGAGAATGACCACTGTTAGGACACGAGATCGTTTTATGCATTCCACACGTTGGGGCGCCGGTCAGTTCCTGTAGAATATGCACCCGTCGAAAATGACAAAACTTAGGCCAGGAGAGCCTTTTAAATATTTCACGCCTTGGGGAGGGAGTCAGTTCCTGTAGAATATGCTCCAGTCGAGAATGACCACTGTTAGGACACGAGATCGTTTTACGCATTTCACACGTTGGGGCGCGGGTCAGTTCCTGTAGAATATGCACCCGTCGAAAATGACAAAACTTAGGCCAGGAGAGCCTTTTAAATATTTCACGCCTTGGGGAGGGAGTCAGTTCCTGTAGAATATGCACCCGTCGTGTTAGGACACGAGATCGTTTTACGCATTTCACACGTTGGGGCGCGGGTCAGTTCGTGTAGAATATGCACCCGTCGAAAATGACAAAACTTAGGCCCAGGAGAGCCTTTTAAATATTTCACGCCTTGGGGAGGGAGTCAGTTCCTGTAGAATATGCACCAGTCGAGAATGACCACTGTTAGGACACGAGATCATTTTACGCATTTCACACGTTGGGGCGCGGGTCAGTTCCTGTAGAATATGCACCCGTCGAAAATGACAAAACTTAGGCCAGGAGAGCCTTTTAAATATTTCACGCCTTGGGGAGGGAGTCAGTTCCTGTAGAATATGCACCAGTCGAGAATGACCACTGTTAGGACACGAGATCGTTTTACGCATTTCACACGTTGGGGCGCGGGTCAGTTCGTGTAGAATATGCACCCGTCGAAAATGACAAAACTTAGGCCAGGAGAGCCTTTTAAATATTTCACGCCTTGGGGAGGGAGTCAGTTCCTGTAGAATATGCACCAGTCGAGAATGACCACTGTTAGGACACGAGATCGTTTTACGCATTTCACACGTTGGGGCGCGGGTCAGTTCGTGTAGAATATGCACCCGTCGAAAATGACAAAACTTAGGCCAGGAGAGCCTTTTAAATATTTCACGCCTTGGGGAGGGAGTGAGTTCCTGTAGAATATGCACCAGTCGAGAATGACCACTGTTAGGACACGAGATCGTTTTACGCATTTCACACGTTGGGGCGCGGGTCAGTTCGTGTAGAATATGCACCCGTCGAAAATGACAAAACTTAGGCCAGGAGAGCCTTTTAAATATTTCACGCCTTGGGGAGGGAGTCAGTTCCTGTAGAATATGCACCAGTCGAGAATGACCACTGTTAGGACACGAGATCGTTTTACGCATTTCACACGTTGGGGCGCGGGTCAGTTCGTGTAGAATATGCACCCGTCGAAAATGACAAAACTTAGGCCAGGAGAGCCTTTTAAATATTTCACGCCTTGGGGAGGGAGTCAGTTCCTGTAGAATATGCACCAGTCGAGAATGACCACTGTTAGGACACGAGATCGTTTTACGCATTTCACACGTTGGGGCGCGGGTCAGTTCCTGTAGAATATGCACCCGTCGAAAATGACAAAACTTAGGTCAGGAGAGCCTTTTAAATATTTCACGCCTTGGGGAGGGAGTCAGTTCCTGTAGAATATGCACCCGTCGAGAATGACCACTGTTAGGACACGAGATCGTTTTACGCATTTCACACGTTGGGGCGCGGGTCAGTTCCTGTAGAATATGCACCCGTCGAAAATGACAAAACTTAGGCCAGGAGAGCCTTTTAAATATTTCACGCCTTGGGGAGGGAGTCAGTTCCTGTAGAATATGCACCAGTCGAGAATGACCACTGTTAGGACACGAGATCGTTTTACGCATTTCACACGTTGGGGCGCGGGTCAGTTCGTGTAGAATATGCACCCGTCGAAAATGACAAAACTTAGGCCAGGAGAGCCTTTTAAATATTTCACGCCTTGGGGAGGGAGTCAGTTCCTGTAGAATATGCACCAGTCGAGAATGACCACTGTTAGGACACGAGATCGTTTTACGCATTTCACACGTTGGG
The DNA here is from genome assembly GCF_037126465.1 of Ornithodoros turicata. Taxonomy (NCBI): domain Eukaryota; kingdom Metazoa; phylum Arthropoda; class Arachnida; order Ixodida; family Argasidae; genus Ornithodoros; species Ornithodoros turicata. Next base: position 161,622 of record NW_026999323.1, on the reverse strand, counting down.
GCGCGGGTCAGTTCCTGTAGAATATGCACCCGTCGAAAATGACAAAACTTAGGTCAGGAGAGCCTTTTAAATATTTCACGCCTTGGGGAGGGAGTCAGTTCCTGTAGAATATGCACCCGTCGAGAATGACCACTGTTAGGACACGAGATCGTTTTACGCATTTCACACGTTGGGGCGCGGGTCAGTTCCTGTAGAATATGCACCCGTCGAAAATGACAAAACTTAGGCCAGGAGAGCCTTTTAAATATTTCACGCCTTGGGGAGGGAGTCAGTTCCTGTAGAATATGCACCAGTCGAGAATGACCACTGTTAGGACACGAGATCGTTTTACGCATTTCACACGTTGGGGCGCGGGTCAGTTCCTGTAGAATATGCACCCGTCGAAAATGACAAAACTTAGGTCAGGAGAGCCTTTTAAATATTTCACGCCTTGGGGAGGGAGTCAGTTCCTGTAGAATATGCACCCGTCGAGAATGACCACTGTTAGGACACGAGATCGTTTTACGCATTTCACACGTTGGGGCGCGGGTCAGTTCCTGTAGAATATGCACCCGTCGAAAATGACAAAACTTAGGCCAGGAGAGCCTTTTAAATATTTCACGCCTTGGGGAGGGAGTCAGTTGCTGTAGAATATGCACCAGTCGAGAATGACCACTGTTAGGACACGAGATCGTTTTACGCATTTCACACGTTGGGGCGCGGGTCAGTTCCTGTAGAATATGCACCCGTCGAAAATGACAAAACTTAGGCCAGGAGAGCCTTTTAAATATTTCACGCCTTGGGGAGGGAGTCAGTTCCTGTAGAATATGCACCAGTCGAGAATGACCACTGTTAGGACACGAGATCGTTTTACGCATTCCACACGTTGGGGCGCGGGTCAGTTCCTGTAGAATATGCACCCGTCGAAAATGACAAAACTTAGGCCAGGAGAGCCTTTTAAATATTTCACGCCTTGGGGAGGGAGTCAGTTCCTGTAGAATATGCGCCAGTCGAGAATGACCACTGTTAGGACACGAGATCGTTTTATGCATTCCACACGTTGGGGCGCCGGTCAGTTCCTGTAGAATATGCACCCGTCGAAAATGACAAAACTTAGGCCAGGAGAGCCTTTTAAATATTTCACGCCTTGGGGAGGGAGTCAGTTCCTGTAGAATATGCACCAGTCGAGAATGACCACTGTTAGGACACGAGATCGTTTTACGCATTTCACACGTTGGGGCGCGGGTCAGTTCGTGTAGAATATACACCCGTCGAAAATGACAAAACTTAGGCCAGGAGAGCCTTTTAAATATTTCACGCCTTGGGGAGGGAGTCAGTTCCTGTAGAATATGCACCAGTCGAGAATGACCACTGTTACGACACGAGATCGTTTTACGCATTTCACACGTTGGAGCGCGGGTCAGTTCGTGTAGAATATGCACCCTTCGAAAATGACAAAACTTAGGCCAGGAGAGCCTTTTAAATATTTCACGCCTTGGGGAGGGAGTCAGTTCCTGTAGAATATGCACCAGTCGAGAATGACCACTGTTAGGACACGAGATCGTTTTACGCATTTCACACGTTGGGGCGCGGGTCAGTTCGTGTAGAATATGCACCCGTCGAAAATGACAAAACTTAGGCCAGGAGAGTCTTTTAAATATTTCACGCCTTGGGGAGGGAGTCAGTTCCTGTAGAATATGCACCAGTCGAGAATGACCACTGTTAGGACACGAGATCGTTTTACGCATTCCACACGTTGGGGCGCGGGTCAGTTCCTGTAGAATATGCACCCGTCGAAAATGACAAAACTTAGGCCAGGAGAGCCTTTTAAATATTTCACGCCTTGGGGAGGGAGTCAGTTCCTGTAGAATATGCGCCAGTCGAGAATGACCACTGTTAGGACACGAGATCGTTTTATGCATTCCACACGTTGGGGCGCCGGTCAGTTCCTGTAGAATATGCACCCGTCGAAAATGACAAAACTTAGGCCAGGAGAGCCTTTTAAATATTTCACGCCTTGGGGAGGGAGTCAGTTCCTGTAGAATATGCTCCAGTCGAGAATGACCACTGTTAGGACACGAGATCGTTTTACGCATTTCACACGTTGGGGCGCGGGTCAGTTCCTGTAGAATATGCACCCGTCGAAAATGACAAAACTTAGGCCAGGAGAGCCTTTTAAATATTTCACGCCTTGGGGAGGGAGTCAGTTCCTGTAGAATATGCACCCGTCGTGTTAGGACACGAGATCGTTTTACGCATTTCACACGTTGGGGCGCGGGTCAGTTCGTGTAGAATATGCACCCGTCGAAAATGACAAAACTTAGGCCCAGGAGAGCCTTTTAAATATTTCACGCCTTGGGGAGGGAGTCAGTTCCTGTAGAATATGCACCAGTCGAGAATGACCACTGTTAGGACACGAGATCATTTTACGCATTTCACACGTTGAGGCGCGGGTCAGTTCCTGTAGAATATGCACCCGTCGAAAATGACAAAACTTAGGCCAGGAGAGCCTTTTAAATATTTCACGCCTTGGGGAGGGAGTCAGTTCCTGTAGAATATGCACCAGTCGAGAATGACCACTGTTAGGACACGAGATCGTTTTACGCATTTCACACGTTGGGGCGCGGGTCAGTTCGTGTAGAATATGCACCCGTCGAAAATGACAAAACTTAGGCCAGGAGAGCCTTTTAAATATTTCACGCCTTGGGGAGGGAGTGAGTTCCTGTAGAATATGCACCAGTCGAGAATGACCACTGTTAGGACACGAGATCGTTTTACGCATTTCACACGTTGGGGCGCGGGTCAGTTCGTGTAGAATATGCACCCGTCGAAAATGACAAAACTTAGGCCAGGAGAGCCTTTTAAATATTTCACGCCTTGGGGAGGGAGTCAGTTCCTGTAGAATATGCACCAGTCGAGAATGACCACTGTTAGGACACGAGATCGTTTTACGCATTTCACACGTTGGGGCGCGGGTCAGTTCGTGTAGAATATGCACCCGTCGAAAATGACAAAACTTAGGCCAGGAGAGCCTTTTAAATATTTCACGCCTTGGGGAGGGAGTCAGTTCCTGTAGAATATGCACCAGTCGAGAATGACCACTGTTAGGACACGAGATCGTTTTACGCATTTCACACGTTGGGGCGCGGGTCAGTTCCTGTAGAATATGCACCCGTCGAAAATGACAAAACTTAGGTCAGGAGAGCCTTTTAAATATTTCACGCCTTGGGGAGGGAGTCAGTTCCTGTAGAATATGCACCCGTCGAGAATGACCACTGTTAGGACACGAGATCGTTTTACGCATTTCACACGTTGGGGCGCGGGTCAGTTCCTGTAGAATATGCACCCGTCGAAAATGACAAAACTTAGGCCAGGAGAGCCTTTTAAATATTTCACGCCTTGGGGAGGGAGTCAGTTCCTGTAGAATATGCACCTGTCGAGAATGACCACTGTTAGGACACGAGATCGTTTTACGCATTTCACACGTTGGGGCGCGGGTCAGTTCGTGTAGAATATGCACCCGTCGAAAATGACAAAACTTAGGCCAGGAGAGCCTTTTAAATATTTCACGCCTTGGGGAGGGAGTCAGTTCCTGTAGAATATGCACCAGTCGAGAATGACCACTGTTAGGACACGAGATCGTTTTACGCATTTCACACGTTGGGGCGCGGGTCAGTTCCTGTAGAATATGCACCCGTCGAAAATGACAAAACTTAGGTCAGGAGAGCCTTTTAAATATTTCACGCCTTGGGGAGGGAGTCAGTTCCTGTAGAATATGCACCCGTCGAGAATGACCACTGTTAGGACACGAGATCGTTTTACGCATTTCACACGTTGGGGCGCGGGTCAGTTCCTGTAGAATATGCACCCGTCGAAAATGACAAAACTTAGGCCAGGAGAGCCTTTTAAATATTTCACGCCTTGGGGAGGGAGTCAGTTCCTGTAGAATATGCACCAGTCGAGAATGACCACTGTTAGGACACGAGATCGTTTTACGCATTTCACACGTTGGGGCGCGGGTCAGTTCCTGTAGAATATGCACCCGTCGAAAATGACAAAACTTAGGCCAGGAGAGCCTTTTAAATATTTCACGCCTTGGGGAGGGAGTCAGTTCCTGTAGAATATGCACCCGTCGTGTTAGGACACGAGATCGTTTTACGCATTTCACACGTTGGGGCGCGGGTCAGTTCGTGTAGAATATGCACCCGTCGAAAATGACAAAACTTAGGCCCAGGAGAGCCTTTTAAATATTTCACGCCTTGGGGAGGGAGTCAGTTCCTGTAGAATATGCACCAGTCGAGAATGACCACTGTTAGGACACGAGATCATTTTACGCATTTCACACGTTGAGGCGCGGGTCAGTTCCTGTAGAATATGCACCCGTCGAAAATGACAAAACTTAGGCCAGGAGAGCCTTTTAAATATTTCACGCCTTGGGGAGGGAGTCAGTTCCTGTAGAATATGCACCAGTCGAGAATGACCACTGTTAGGACACGAGATCGTTTTACGCATTTCACACGTTGGGGCGCGGGTCAGTTCGTGTAGAATATGCACCCGTCGAAAATGACAAAACTTAGGCCAGGAGAGCCTTTTAAATATTTCACGCCTTGGGGAGGGAGTGAGTTCCTGTAGAATATGCACCAGTCGAGAATGACCACTGTTAGGACACGAGATCGTTTTACGCATTTCACACGTTGGGGCGCGGGTCAGTTCGTGTAGAATATGCACCCGTCGAAAATGACAAAACTTAGGCCAGGAGAGCCTTTTAAATATTTCACGCCTTGGGGAGGGAGTCAGTTCCTGTAGAATATGCACCAGTCGAGAATGACCACTGTTAGGACACGAGATCGTTTTACGCATTTCACACGTTGGGGCGCGGGTCAGTTCGTGTAGAATATGCACCCGTCGAAAATGACAAAACTTAGGCCAGGAGAGCCTTTTAAATATTTCACGCCTTGGGGAGGGAGTCAGTTCCTGTAGAATATGCACCAGTCGAGAATGACCACTGTTAGGACACGAGATCGTTTTACGCATTTCACACGTTGGGGCGCGGGTCAGTTCCTGTAGAATATGCACCCGTCGAAAATGACAAAACTTAGGTCAGGAGAGCCTTTTAAATATTTCACGCCTTGGGGAGGGAGTCAGTTCCTGTAGAATATGCACCCGTCGAGAATGACCACTGTTAGGACACGAGATCGTTTTACGCATTTCACACGTTGGGGCGCGGGTCAGTTCCTGTAGAATATGCACCCGTCGAAAATGACAAAACTTAGGCCAGGAGAGCCTTTTAAATATTTCACGCCTTGGGGAGGGAGTCAGTTCCTGTAGAATATGCACCTGTCGAGAATGACCACTGTTAGGACACGAGATCGTTTTACGCATTTCACACGTTGGGGCGCGGGTCAGTTCGTGTAGAATATGCACCCGTCGAAAATGACAAAACTTAGGCCAGGAGAGCCTTTTAAATATTTCACGCCTTGGGGAGGGAGTCAGTTCCTGTAGAATATGCACCAGTCGAGAATGACCACTGTTAGGACACGAGATCGTTTTACGCATTTCACACGTTGGGGCGCGGGTCAGTTCCTGTAGAATATGCACCCGTCGAAAATGACAAAACTTAGGTCAGGAGAGCCTTTTAAATATTTCACGCCTTGGGGAGGGAGTCAGTTCCTGTAGAATATGCACCAGTCGAGAATGACTACTGTTAGGACACGAGATCGTTTTACGCATTTCACACGTTGGGGCGCGGGTCAGTTCGTGTAGAATATGCACCCGTCGAAAATGACAAAACTTAGGCCAGGAGAGCCTTTTAAATATTTCACGCCTTGGGGAGGGAGTCATTTCCTGTAGAATATGCACCAGTCGAGAATGACCACTGTTAGGACACGAGATCGTTTTACGCATTCTACACGTTGGGGCGCGGGTCAGTTGGTGTAGAATATGCACCCGTCGAAAATGACAAAACTTAGGCCAGGAGAGCCTTTTAAATATTTCACGCCTTGGGGAGGGAGTCAGTTCCTGTAGAATATGCACCAGTCGAGAATGACCACTGTTAGGACACGAGATCGTTTTATGCATTCCACACGTTGGGGCGCGGGTCAGTTCCTGTAGAATATGCACCCGTCGAAAATGACAAAACTTAGGCCAGGAGAGCCTTTTAAATATTTCACGCCTTGGGGAGGGAGTCAGTTCCTGTAGAATATGCACCCGTCGAGAATGACCACTGTTAGGACACGAGATCGTTTTACGCATTTCACACGTTGGGGCGCGGGTCAGTTCCTGTAGAATATGCACCCGTCGAAAATGACAAAACTTAGGCCAGGAGAGCCTTTTAAATATTTCACGCCTTGGGGAGGGAGTCAGTTCCTGTAGAATATGCACCAGTCGAGAATGACCACTGTTAGGACACGAGATCGTTTTACGCATTCCACACGTTGGGGCGCGGGTCAGTTCCTGTAGAATATGCACCTGTCGAAAATGACAAAACTTAGGCCAGGAGAGCCTTTTAAATATTTCACGCCTTGGGGAGGGAGTCAGTTCCTGTAGAATATGCACCAGTCGAGAATGACCACTGTTAGGACACGAGATCGTTTTACGCATTCCACACGTTGGGGCGCGGGTCAGTTCCTGTAGAATATGCACCCGTCGAAAATGACAAAACTTAGGCCAGGAGAGCCTTTTAAATATTTCACGCCTTGGGGAGGGAGTCAGTTCCTGTAGAATATGCACCAGTCGAGAATGACCACTGTTAGGACACGAGATCGTTTTACGCATTCCACACGTTGGGGCGCGGGTCAGTTCCTGTAGAATATGCACCCGTCGAAAATGACAAAACTTAGGCCAGGAGAGCCTTTTAAATATTTCACGCCTTGGGGAGGGAGTCAGTTCCTGTAGAATATGCGCCAGTCGAGAATGACCACTGTTAGGACACGAGATCGTTTTATGCATTCCACACGTTGGGGCGCGGGTCAGTTCCTGTAGAATATGCACCCGTCGAAAATGACAAAATTTAGGCCAGGAGAGCCTTTTAAATATTTCACGCCTTGGGGAGGGAGTCAGTTCCTGTAGAATATGCACCAGTCTAGAATGACCACTGTTAGGACACGAGATCGTTTTACGCATTTCACACGTTGGGGCGCGGGTCAGTTCCTGTAGAATATGCACCCGTCGAAAATGACAAAACTTAGGCCAGGAGAGCCTTTTAAATATTTCACGCCTTGGGGAGGGAGTCAGTTCCTGTAGAATATGCACCAGTCGAGAATGACCACTGTTAGGACACGAGATCGTTTTACGCATTTCACACGTTGGGGCGCGGGTCAGTTCGTGTAGAATATGCACCCGTCGAAAATGACAAAACTTAGGCCAGGAGAGCCTTTTAAATATTTCACGCCTTGGGGAGGGAGTCAGTTCCTGTAGAATATGCACCAGTCGAGAATGACCACTGTTAGGACACGAGATCGTTTTACGCATTTCACACGTTGGGGCGCAGGTCAGTTCGTGTAGAATATGCACCTGTCGAAAATGACAAAACTTAGGCCAGGAGAGCCTTTTAAATATTTCACGCCTTGGGGAGGGAGTCAGTTCCTGTAGAATATGCACCAGTCGAGAATGACCACTGTTACGACACGAGATCGTTTTACGCATTCCACACGTTGGGGCGCGGGTCAGTTCGTGTAGAATATGCACCCGTCGAAAATGACAAAACTTAGGCCCAGGAGAGCCTTTTAAATATTTCACGCCTTGGGGAGGGAGTCAGTTCCTGTAGAATATGCACCAGTCGAGAATGACCACTGTTAGGACACGAGATCGTTTTACGCATTCACACGTTGGGGCGCGGGTCAGTTCCTGTAGAATATGCACCCGTCGAAAATGACAAAACTTAGGCCAGGAGAGCCTTTTAAATATTTCACGCCTTGGGGAGGGAGTCAGTTCCTGTAGAATATGCACCCGTCGTGTTAGGACACGATATCGTTTTACGCATTTCACACGTTGGGGCGCGGGTCAGTTCGTGTAGAATATGCACCCGTCGAAAATGACAAAACTTAGGCCCAGGAGAGCCTTTTAAATATTTCACGCCTTGGGGAGGGAGTCAGTTCCTGTAGAATATGCACCAGTCGAGAATGACCACTGTTAGGACACGAGATCGTTTTACGCATTTCACACGTTGGGGCGCGGGTCAGTTCCTGTAGAATATGCACCCGTCGAAAATGACAAAACTTAGGCCAGGAGAGCCTTTTAAATATTTCACGCCTTGGGGAGGGAGTCAGTTCCTGTAGAATATGCACCCGTCGAGAATGACCACTGTTAGGACACGAGATCGTTTTACGCATTTCACACGTTGGGGCGCGGGTCAGTTCGTGTAGAATATGCACCCGTCGAAAATGACAAAACTTAGGCCAGGAGAGCCTTTTAAATATTTCACGCCTTGGGGAGGGAGTCAGTTCCTGTAGAATATGCACCCGTCGAGAATGACCACTGTTAGGACACGAGATCGTTTTACGCATTTCACACGTTGGGGCGCGGGTCAGTTCCTGTAGAATATGCACCCGTCGAAAATGACAAAACTTAGGCCAGGAGAGCCTTTTAAATATTTCACGCCTTGGGGAGGGAGTCAGTTCCTGTAGAATATGCACCCGTCGAAAATGACAAAACTTAGGCCAGGAGAGCCTTTTAAATATTTCACGCCTTGGGGAGGGAGTCAGTTCCTGTAGAATATGCACCCGTCGAGAATGACCACTGTTAGGACACGAGATCGTTTTACGCATTTCACACGTTGGGGCGCGGGTCAGTTCCTGTAGAATATGCACCCGTCGAAAATGACAAAACATAGGCCAGGAGAGCCTTTTAAATATTTCACGCCTTGGGGAGGGAGTCAGTTCCTGTAGAATATGCACCCGTCGAAACTGACCAAGCTTAGGTCAGGAGAGCCTTTTAAATATTTCACACGTTGGGGAGGGAGTCAGTTCCTGTAGAATATGCACCCGCCGAAACTGACCAAGCTTAGGTCAGGAGACCCTTTTAAATATTTCACGCGTCGGGGAGGGGGTCAGTTCCTGTAGAATATGCACCCGTCGAAACTCACCAAGATTAGGTCAGGAGAGCCTTTTAAATATTTCACGCGTTGGGGCGCGGGTCAGTTCCTGTAGAATATGCACCCGTCGAAACTGACCAAGCTTGGGTCAGGAGAGCCTTATAAATATTTCACGCCTTGGGGAGGGGGTCAGTTCCTGTAGAATACGCACCCGTCGAAACTGACCAAGCTTAGGTCAAGAGAGCCTTTTAAATATTTCACGCGTTGGGGCGCGGGTGAGTTCCTGTAGAATATGCACCCGTCGAAACTGTCCAAGCTTAAGTCAGGAGAGCCTTTTAAATATTTCACGCGTTGGGGAGGATGTCAGTTCCTGTAGAATATGCACCCGTCGAAATTGACCAAGCTTAGGTCAGGAGTGCCTTTTAAATATTTCACGCGTTAGGGCGCGGGTCAGTTCCTGTAGAATATGCACCCGTCGAAACTGACCAAGCTTAAGTCAGGAAAGCCTTTTAAATATTTCACGCGTTGGGGAGGGTGTCAGTTCCTGTAGAATATGCACCCGTCGAAATTGACCAAGCTTAGGTCAGGAGTGCCTTTTAAATATTTCACGCGTTGGGGCGCGGGTCAGTTCCTGTAGAATATGCACCCGTCGAAACTGACCAAGCTTAAGTCAGGAGAGCCTTTTAAATATTTCACGCGTTGGGGAGGGGGTCAGTTCCTGTAGAATATGCACCCGTCGAAATTGACCAAGCTTAGGTCAGGAGTGCCTTTTGCAATTTCACACGTTGGAGAGGGGGCCAGCTCCTGCAGAATATGCTCCCGTCGAGACTGAACGAGGTTAGGTCAGGAGAGCCTTTTACGTATTTCACACGTTGGGGAGTGAGTCAGTACCTGTAGAATATGCACCATCATTTTACTTTTACACTTTGCCATCCTTGTTTCTTTCTACTTTTTCACATTGGAATACGTAGTAAGCAACACGCGTCTTTTTTCTGGCTAGTGTAACATGCTGCGTTCACATGGCTGTGTTTCATCCTTCCTTTTTTTTTGTTTTGTTCTAATAAATACATCCCCGTGTACGTGTTAATTGCGTATTCTGCTAATCTATGCACCACACAACAGTTTCCACGCTGTGTATAATCTGAATCCCTGTGTCGCTCATGGCCATAACCTTGTCATGTTATTTATGATTGATGTCGGATTTTGTTTTAGTTTTTATATTCCACGTGCACATGTGGGTGTGAACGCGTGCTTCCAAAGGAAATGCCATGTACAAGGTACTTACTGGAAAGTCAATTCTCGTCGAAGACTTTTCAGAAATCTCATTAAAAACTTGCTGGAAGGGCTCACAAATAGAGATTTATGAAGGACAAAGGAATCACGTGCACCTGTATGGAGTGTCCTATAAAAGCCAGGCAGTTTCTGTAGTCTACACACATCTGAAATATCCTCTCTATACAGGTAAGCACTTCTTTGAGAGATAACCGCTCTTTATTACTTCCTGTACTGGACTAGCATGGTTCTCTGTTTGCAGTGCTTTGCGTTGACTATTATGTGGTGTAATGCAATTGAATACATCTAATCACTTCATAACCACAGCTTCTTTGGCGCAGTTCCTAACTATACCATCTTTGTGATATGATAAGTTCCTCCCTCAAAATATCTCGACTCAAAGGTGACTCTGACAAACGATGGCGTTGGAAAAAAGACTCCTGTAATAGTACCGATTTATCATCAGAAAAGCACAACAGCCGAAAAGCGTATTTTGAGCGTTAACGTCGAAGTCAAAGTTTTAGAACCCTTACCTTAGATGCGAAACTCACAACTCATTTTTCACACGAGACAATTGGTGTTCTGAGGCTGAAACACATATATAGAAAGACAAACACATACGAGTTCATCATTTCTTTCATCATTTTTCACTTTCACACGGATGAAGTGAGGTTTCTACCAAAACTATTTCCGAGTGCTTCAAACAAACAAGCTCCTTTATTCTCTTTCTCCAGGAAAGTTTCAACGATCTGTTCGTGGACACAATGACGCCTCTACGTTTCGCTGTTGTCTTCGTCCTCCTCTTTGGTAATACTAATATGGGATCTAATATGGGATGTTGTGAAAGTTTGATCAAACCAAAAGCTCCATTTCGAGAGCTGCGGTAGTTTCCAACCGACAATTATTCTACTATAGCCAGAGATGTTCTACGATAGTACAAGAACTAGTAATTTATCGAGACCCTCTACACCCCCCTAACACCCCCCAAATGTTCTGTGACACCCCCTAACATTTTGACCTGTGTATCCCCTACAGGGGGTGCCCTTACGATTTCTGGTTTAGATGCATGTCAGTGATGATATGTTATGATAATGTACTATAATGATGACGTTACCCCCCATTTTTTTCCAACACCCCCTCCACGCTTGGAATTCTGGGTAAACTACTGAAAATAACACACGGTGTTGGAAACATTGGCGGGTTCCGAACAACGGTTTTTGTCCCCGTCTTTTACCCCTAACGGATCGCTCCAGGAAAATTGAGCTTTAGTTAGATTGGAGCTTATAGCGAACAGACTAAAAAACGCCGATATACACACCCCCTATCCTTTCCTTTTTCCTTCAACATGTCCTTCGCCCTGAGACAGCAGAAAGTTTCTACACGAAGGCTTTCCTCGTTATTCGGTAACTCATTTAGAGAGATGAGGTAGTCACGTGAACAGGTGCTCAGGACGCGTAAAAGCTGTCGAAAGCGCGTGACGCAACAGCTCACCTGGCGGGATTTAAGTTTGGGGGAACTTGAGAGTGCGAGAAACTCAAAATTTCCCTTTCTTTTTAAGGTGTATTTGTCGCCAGTGAAGCTGCACCTGAAGGACACGAGCTTGAACGTAAGGCCCTTTGGAATTATTAGCGATGTTACTCTATATCCATCATTGTGAGGACGTTTCCCTTTGCAGGTCGTGACGATGACTTCGGTGTCTGCACTTGTGTTCAGGGTATTACATGCCCTCATAACATCCCTTGCACAAAGTTTAGCGAGTGTAAGAAATGCTTCGTTCTCGGTGGACGAAAACATGGCTGACCGGCAACCCTTAACAACGAAACGATCAATTGCACGTATATGAAATAAGAGACCCTGGTCTTCTCTTTTACTAACATGATCATGGGTGGCGGGAACTTTTGAGGGCAATAAATTGTACTAAGCAGTAGACATTGCGTTCGTTTATTTCTCATTCGATTTTCTGTACGACTGCATTTACATGGGATCCCGTGCACCTGCAGAACTGCCCGCCGTGCAGCGATAACAACACATGCAGTCTGAAAACCTAATTTAGTGCGTAACAGTTAACACTCTCGCCATCCCATCGCCATCGCATTTTGCCGAACGTTCACAGAAGAGTGGAGCCTTTTTCTAGGAGTTTACGTGTACATCGAGATTGTCACGGAAAAGCTCGCGCAAATCTCGAAAATGAACAAATCTACTGGAAAGAGGACAGTATCATATTCTGAACAACGATTATCGTGTGCGTAGTAAGGGCCAGTTCTCACTTAGCGACGCGGCGCACCCGTCGAGACTGACAGTGTTATGTAAAAAGTGCCTATTTCACAAGTTGGGGTGTGGGCCGGTTCATGTACAATATGCACCCGTGAAGGCTGACAAAGGTTAGTTCAGGAGAGCCTCTACCTCACTTAACATTGGTCAGTCTCAACGGGTGCATATTCTGCATGAACTCACCCAATCCCCAAAGTGTGAACTACATAAAAGGCCCTCCTGACCTAACCCTGGTCAGTCTCTACGTGTTCATATCCATACATGAACTGACCCACTCCCCAAAGTGTGAAAATTCATAAAAGGCAGTCCTTACCTGACCTTGGTCAGTCACGACTTGTGCATGTTCTACATGAACCGACCCAGCCCCAGAGTGTGAAATACGTAAAAGGGTGTACATGCCTAAACTTGGTCAGTCTCAACGGGTGCATATCCCACGTGAAGTGACCCACTCTACAACGCATGAAAAATATAGAAGCCTCTCCTAACCTACCCTTGGTCAGTCTAGACGGGTGCATATTCTAGGTGAACTGACCATCTCCACGACGTCTGAAATGCACAAAAGGCTCTGAAAGGCTCTACATGAACTGACCCAATACCACACGTGTAACTAACAGCCCAGCACACCATTAATCAGATTCCTACAGCTTGGGACAAAAGTTTATACGCAACACCGGTGTGCAGCATTTCTCCAATGGAGCGACAACCTAGCAGCAAGCAGGAGTAGGCACACATACTGAGAGAAGGAAGGAATAGCAGGCCACCCGTTTCTTATTCGATCTCTTCGTGATAGCTCACATGGGGCCGCTCTTATGAAGAAATGGGCAGGCGCCGTGTTCCGTAAACTTTTGCCACAAAGCTGTGCAACAACAGAGAATATGAAATGAATCTGCGGCACAGTGCCAGGTCCCGATTCAACATGACTCGAACACACACAAGGGGACTAAAATAACTGATCGTGTACTTACGAATAAAACGTGTTCCCATGACAGAGCTGCTTTCTGTTCGGCGAGAGCCGCAGACGGGACAGAAACACGTTACCATATACGTCGTTTCCACGATGGTGCTCACATTTTCACAATAAATGACTTTCGAAAAGCGAAATCACACGGAGAGCAGCGCGAGAAACAAAGTCTCGCAAAACTGAAACTTTAGAGAGGGTCACGTGGTGGACAGGAGGCAATGGCGATTTTGAACGGAGCGACCGCTAGACGGCGGCGACGCTCGTCTGGAGGGAAGAGCCGCTCCTGCCCCCATGGCTCCATGGATACTGCCCCAGCGTTAAAGAGATGTAGACGCCTGAAACTCAACTGGAACTCGAGTCCTGATCGGCGATGATGGAATAGAAGCGTCAGATGTGCTGGAGAGCTCGTGGGTCCTGGAGTAAAGGTCCACCAGGACAATGACATGAACGACATCCTAAAGAAGCATTTGGTCCCTCGGATCAATTTCCATTTTCGGTAACGAACCATACGTGTTTCAACGACACTCGGCGCTAGCAAGCAACGATGGTGCGCGGCTGGAGCAGAGGAAGTCTCAGTGATTTCATCTCGGCACAGAGTGATCCCCATACAGTCCTCATCTCAATCACTCTTATCTGCGGAGTATAATAAGCAAGGACATGTGGTACTCCTGACTGCAGACTCCTTCGAGTCTTATTCGACGAAGGCGTTGGACAAAATGGATGACTACTACCTGCGACACACTGTCAACTCCTTCCTGCGTCGTCATCTGCGAGTGCATCCCTAACAGAGGCAATACAGTTCAACGGGTTTACATTTATTTCGAGTAAATGTATTACTTTGAGCTGCAAATATTAGAAAATACGAATTATACAACTGAGAACTCATTATTGAGGACACTCCGGATAGAGTTTCACCACGCGACACACGCAAGGCCAATCACTGCACAGATCTGAGGATAATCCAATAACGTCAAGTAGCAGAGGAGTAGTTGTAGTGTCCAGTCACTACCTCGCATAAAAAAGCGTTCCCCCGAGACTGGGGACACCACTGGTAATGATAGAACGTCGGACAGCCCCATCGGCGGCTGTATCATTGCGCCCTTTCTTAAAAAGCCCCTTCTCCTCGGAAGGCGGGACTAGTTGTAACTGCCGTAATGAACGTTTCTCAACTGTACCTGAAGCGTCAGTCACGAGAACATTTATTCATTAATAAAGCTAACGCTGTCTCATGTAACAAACATCACAATCACATTTAATCTCTCATACAACACACAACTGCCTCACAGTGATCGCTCCATAGATGTCATTCCACAGGCACTGGGTTTCCTTTGGGTTCAACTTCTGACATGCATCACTACCCAATCCAGCTTCAATCCAACTTTTTTTTAAACTTACTCAGTCTGTTCATGTGTGCGAGTTTCAGAATATCGAACAGAAATAAAATTTGGTGTCATACACGATTGCCCCTCTGTGCACTAGGATGTACTTGTTCAGATGTCCGGGTAGAGGACAACAGAATTGACACTGGGACGGCTGCTTTCTTGCATAAATGCATGGTTTCTACCCCCAGTGCCTCATGGCTACTTGTCAAGCTTGAGGTTCACGCTCTCGCTGAAGAAGCTGACGCTCTGCTGGCAGCTTGTTCTCTGGATAGTGTGTGTTTGTACTGTGGCTGAACACAGCAGGATACAGGTTGCATTTCTGTGGCTTCACGCCCACGGACGTCCGCCTATAAAGCAGCAGGTTCGTGGTGTGCCTCGAGTTTGCAAAACAGAGAATGCTCCTGTATGACTTCTCGCCCCACGCCGTGGCTGTATTCTGCGGGACAGAGGTCCCACTTTTATGGCTGCTCCCCCATGTGTGTCCGCTTGTGGTCTCGTAGGTGCCCGCTCCGGCTGAACTTTGCAGGGCAGACATTGCACTTGTATGGCTTCTCGCCCGTCTGCGTCTTTTTATGACGCTGCAGGTGTGAGCTCTGGAGGACAGACATCGCACTTGTATGGCTTCTCGCCCGTGTGCGTCCGCTTGCGATCCCGTAGATAATCGCTCCGGCTAAACTCCGCAGGGCAGACACTACACTTGTATGGCTTCTCGCCAGTGTGTGTCCTCGTGTGGTCCCATAGGTGCCCGCTCCGGCTGAACTTTGCAGGTCAGACAATGGCACTTGTATGGCTTCTCACCGGTGTGTGTCCTCTTATAGCGCTGCAGGTCACTGTTCGGCTGAACTTTGCAAGGCAGACATCACACTTGAATGGCTTCTCCTCCTTGTGTGTCCGCTTGTGAAGCCGTAGATGCGCATTCCAGTTGAACTCTGCAGGATAGAGATCGCACTTCCATGGATTCTCGCCAGTGTGCATCATCTTGTGGCGTTGCAGGTGCGTGCCCTGGATGAACTCTGCAGGACAGAGATCGCACATATATGTCTTCTCATCAGTACGCTTCGAAACGTGGTTCGCGTGACTGACAGACTGTGAAAATGCAGAGTGACACACGTCGCACCCAAAGCCCTCCTCTTCCACCTGAATATTTGGTGGAAGAGTAGCAGGACACTTTTCAGACTCACTGTGACAGTGTGCAAACATGTGGTGTTGCAGTCTGGCTTTGGAGGTGCATGCAAGTCCACATGACTTGCTCTTTTCTGGAGGTCGTTCCGTGGGTGGATCTTCCATAGTGACTACTGCAGTGTTGTTTAATCGAGCTTCAACTGTTGCTCTGCTGACCTCGAACCGCGCATTCGAGAAAGTGCAACCTGAAGAACACTTGATCACGAGTGCCTCTGGGCTTGTCCTCAATATGGAGGGTACCGGAGCTTTCTCTTGCTCCTGAAATTTCAAAAATCGAACATTCAGAGGGCGAACCAGTCCAACCGCATCTCTAGTTCACAATTAAAAAAAAAAAAAACAGATGGCACCACTTTCGCTGTGCCTTTTCACGCTGTCCTCGTCAGGCTCCGCAAATCATCTCCATTGTGCGCGATTGCAGCTGCAAGGTTAAAGTGGCTCCCCCTCTCTTATTTGCTGAAAGGTCAAGTGCCGGTCCTTCAAACACATGCCCTGAGCCCCATTCAGGAGAGTCATGGCCTTCTGTTTCCTTTCTTTTCGTGTATAAGTATCTTTTCGAAAAACGTGCTAGCAATTCGTTAATTCACTTTCTGGACTTGGTGAAGCCTAGCGTAAGTAGAAAGGGGTCTTTTGATTATCGCGACGCCCTATCACCCCCTCCTTCGTTTCTTTATCCCAACGAGGGGTCAATGGGGAGATTTCGAATGATTAGAGGAGATCCTGCAGATCGGAATGGCTTTACGATAACGGCTCCGAAAATATGATAAGCCAAGCACCCGATTCCTTTATAGTGATTGGATTCACGTTACTGGTCTTGAACATCACAACTTAGAGCGTGGTTCTTGTAAGGGGTGTCCGACGTGCGAGGCTCAATGATGATTACGTATAAGTGCTACGGAGGAACATTGGGTGTGAGCAACACATAGCAGAAGGCGTGTGTGAGCTTTTCGAGCTGCTGCTGTTTTCTCTCGTTCGCTCTTTCATTGATGTCATGGCAGCGTTAACAGAATTGTACCAGCACGCTTCTTCGTGTGACATAGGAGTACGCAGGCCTTCTGCTATCTAGGAGATGTTGGTGCGAGCGGCGTACAGACGTTCGCAGATGCACCGGGGACAGCAGAAGGGAGTGTGGCACAGGGGTTTGATGTGGGCACTGGGATGATTTCAGGGAGCAGTGCGCCGACATTCGGCGGAAAATTGTGGCACAGCCCATCGGTCGTTGGATTTGAACAGGCCGCTTCATATTCTTACGCATGCCCTTTGCTATCGCCAACGAGCGGACACTCCTACCCGCTCCGCCATGCCTAGTCACTCAGTGTGCCACAACGCGCCTCACGTGATGTCGTCCACGTAGTCTGGCAACACGACAGCCACAGAGGAACAGTGTAGGCCAGTGTCTCTCAAACTGAGGGTTCCAACCACCAGGGTGATCGTGACACATTCAGCGCAGGGGGGGGGGGGGGAGGGAGCGAATCGGCTCAGAAACAATAAAGAACAGAAGTCCATAGACCATGAAAGATGAAAGTCACTGAAAAGGTTAGCTAGCTGTAGGAGTCGAACCCACATCTTCTGGATTACCGGTCCAGGGCTCTACCAATTGAGCGAATCACACACCTGCCCAGCGACTTCCAAGGGCGCGTCCCCCATCTGAAGGGAAAAATCAACCACTCTCTCTCATTCATCCTCCTTTCAATCTTACATTTTTATTGTTGTTTTACTGGTGCCCAAGAACAGCCTCATAGGCCTTAGTATTGGCGCACACAACATCACACATGTTAAAATGAGATACAAAATACTGTACAAGAAAGCAAGATAATTGAACAAAACTAAAGAAGATGCGAACAATAGAAAGGAAACCTACATAGAAACTATATGAAAAAGCCAAAAACAGACATGAAAGATTATCAAAGTAGTAGATGTTACGATAGGCACATGGCAGTATCTCTCTTAAAGGACACAAAGGAAGGAGAGAGGATGTCACATGACATTGAAACTGAATTCAGCAACGTTTGGCAACGTACAATTGGGTCGTAAGGACAGAAAGTCTTCACATAAAATGAAGGCGGATTGCGGAACGCAGCTCGAGGAAGACAAAAACTCAGACGACTTAAGAGAAATCAATAGATGAATGTACATATTTATAAGTAAACAAAGCATCGGGAATATTGCGTCGTGCATGCAGTGGGCGTAAGTTGAAATGCTTCAAAAAACCATAGCTAGTAGTCATACAATTTTAAGGCCGGGATGCGCCGTAGAAAAAAGTAGTGAATGACGTGAAGAGCTCTTTTCTGGACAGCTTCAAGGCGATTCATATCAGTGACGCACAGAGCATTCCACACAACCGATGCATACTTGAGTCTTGGGAGGACATAAGATTTGTACAGCGTTATAAAGACAGTGGGTGAATCAAAAACTTTACATTTATAGGTTAAAAGGCCCAGAACGCGTAGTGCGGAAGCCCTGGCCGCATTGACATATGTTCGCGGAAATGCAGTTTGGAGTCAAAAGTCACACCGAGATCACGAATTGTATTCACTCGGCATATCACACCATCGCACAAGTACGAAAAGATACTAACGTTCTTTTTACGAGTGAATGAGACGACCTTAGTCTTTGTACTGTTAATTTTAAGCTTATTGACAGAAAACCAAACAGTGATATGAGACACATCCTCTTGTAACAGAACACAATCAGAGGGTGGAAGATGAAAGTCACTGAAAAGGTTAGCCAGCTGTAGGGATCGAACCCACATCTTCTGGATTACCCCTCTATGTTGTTCCAGCCTCAGAACATCAGTTTCTCTCTTGTACAATCAGAGGGACTAGATATGACTTTCATCAATTTAAGATCGTCAGCATACTGCAGTAGCGTGGAGTGCTCAACACATGATAGAATGTCATTAACAAAAACGTTGAAGAGCAACGGTCCAAGATTGGACCCCTGGGGATCCCCAGATGTAGGGAAGTACACATTTGAGTGTACCCCATGGACACAAACAGATTGTAAGTACGATTCAAAAAAGCGAATTAGGGAGTCACAAATACCATATGTGGCTAGCTTGCATAAAAGGAGATTCATTAAATCAAACGGTTTAGAAACGTCAAAATAGATAACATCAACTTGACTGCGTGAATACAGAGCGGGAGACACAAATGACATGAAAGATACCAAATTAGTGAGGGTCGACCTACCCTTCGTAAAGCCATGTTGAGTGTCTGCAATTTGCATTTAAAAAAGGAGGATAAATATACATATATAATTATCTCAAACAGTTTGGAAGATGCAGAAAATATACTCACTGGTCTGTAGTTATTCACAAGGTGTACGTTAGCAGATTTGTGGACGGGAACAATCACGGAAGACTTCCACAGAGTAGGAAATGTATTGCACTTGAGAGACAAGTTAAATATAAATCTTAACACAGGCGAGAAGATATCACAATAAGCCTTAAGGAAGACAGCAGGAATGCCGTCAGGCCCTGGCTTAGTGGTTGGCCTTAGCTTGCGTACAGCAGCGTTAACATCGCTTTCAGTTATAGTAAACGATGGTAAATTATCAACGCAAGAGGAGACTGGTAAACTAATGCCTGCAGCAGAACAGTTAGAGTCATCATATACAGAAGCGAAATGCGTGGCAAACAGGTTAGCAACCGTACAGGGGTCTGACTGCAGAGTATTGCCGTCATGTAGAGACAGCGTCACGCCATGTTCCCGATGTTCATGCTTATACCATTTCCAAAACTTTCGAGGATTGTTGCGGAGGTCAGTCTGCACACAGTCATACGACGGGATCGACGCAAGCGGCAACTGTTGAACATGAGAGAACCGATGTTCTGAGGCTGGAACAACATAGAAAGGACAAATACATACAATCCCTCAAATTGCCTAAGAAATTAACGATGGAGAGAAGGTCCTATTTATTAAAATAAGGGGCAAGTCATCTATAAATCACGGATTCAAAACGATCGGAAAAGACCGGTAACACTGAAATGGGGCGGTAATTAGATGGACAGTTTCTGTCACTGCTTTTGTAAATCACAATAACCTTGGATACTTGCACGTTCTTGCCAGTACGTAAACAGGTGGCTGGCTACTCCCATCGTTTTTAGTGCCTCAATTTCTGGACCCTATTTATCCTATTACCCTACCCTACCCTATTATCACTCTCAATTGGAGAGGACTCCAGTATCGTCAAATTTGTAGAGCAGTAGTTGTCCTAGTTGTAGTTCTAGTAGTTTCAGTGTCCAAGTCAACCCTCTCGGAACAAAAAAAAGAAAAACGTTCTAGAGACTGACATCACAGTTTTTAATCTCCCATACCACACAAGATTGTCTCTCCGTGATTTCTCCTGATGTGTCATTCACAAACTGTTACAAATTGTAACACATTACACAACAGATGCTCGTAACACAAAAGGTAACTGTTGGGATTGTTCTTACAAGTTGTCACGTCTTGTAGACATATTTTCTTTTGTTTCTTTGGGTTGGTTGATTTATTTGTTCATGTTATCAGTTGAGGAGATGTAAGGCATAAAAAAAGCATTCATCATCATAATAAAGAGGAATAAAGGAAAAAAATGAATAAAAGACAAAGGAATAAAGAGGCAAACAGGAAACAATGCAACGCATGTTGTTCATGGAAGTAACCCTTTCTTAGCAGATGAGGGCCACTGTATGGGTGTCCCTTCATGGTCTGTTTGTTTCTCGGCACTGTTTTCTTTTTTTTCTACGTTTTACATGCGTGAGCACCCAACCCAACTCTTTTTACCCTCGGTCTGTTCGTGCGTGCGAGTTTCAAAATGTCAAACACAAGTAAAATACGGCGGGAGACAGATTGCATCGGTACCGCCTTCTCCTCTCTGTGCATGAGCATGTTCTTCAGGTCTCTGGGTTCAGGACACATGACAGCACTACACTGACACTCTTTCAAGTGTATTTGGTGCCTGCGCACCTGTATGGTCCCTATCCCAAGAGTGTCCTGGCTACATCTTAAGCCACAAATTCGTGCTCTGGCTGAACTAGCTCTAGCAGCGGCTTCTCTAACTTTGTGTGTTCCTGCTCCACATGAACTCTGCAGTACAGAGGTTGCATCTGTATTGCATCACATCCATGTAGGTATTCTTGTTACACTGCAGGTTTGTGCTGTGCCTCAGGTCTGCAGAACAGAGAATGCTCTTCTATGGCTTCTCAGAGCCGTTTATAGGAAGAATTTGGCAATTCTCTGATCTTTTGCCGCCCGGAGATGGGGGAGCCGCCGTGACGTCACAGACATCATCGCTCCGCCCACTTGACTGGGATGAAAGACGACCCGCGGCGGCACAGGGGAATTTCAAGGCTGTGCCTCCGCCCCAAAATGGCGGAATGGGGGATTTCAAGGCGATAGCTCTGATGCAAAATGGTGCCACTGGCCTTGGCGCCGCCCATCGTGTCACGTCAAATGGCGCGCTTTGGGACAGGCTCCTCCCAATGGCCAACCTCTCCTAGTAAACGGCTCTGTGGCTTCTCGCCTCAAAACGCCTCTTTGTGATATTCCGTAGGACAGAGACCACACTTGTATCACGCTGCAAGTTTGAGTTATGGATGAACACTGCAGGACAGAGGTTGAGAGTTTATGGCTGCTCACCCGTGTGTGTCCGCTTGTGACGTGACAAGGTTCCGCACTGTCTGAACGCTGCAGGACAGAGAACGCACTTGTATGGCTTCTCGCCCGTGTGTGTCCGCATGTGCCGCTGTAGGTTCCCTCTCAGGCTGAACTCTGCGTGGCAGACATCGCACTTGTATGGCTTATCACCCGTGTGTGTTCGCTTGTGCTGCTGTAGGGCCCAGCTCTGGATGAACTCTGCGTGGCAGACGTCGCACTTGTATGGCTTCTCACCCGTGTGTGTACGCTTGTGCTGTTGTAGATGCCCACTCTGGCTAAACTCTGTGTTGCAGGAATCGCACTTGTATGGCTTCTCACGCGTGTGTGTCCGCTTGTGCTGCTGTAGGTTCCCTCTCATGCTGAACTCTGCGTTGCAGGAATCGCACTTGTATGGCTTCTCACCCGTGTGTGTACGCTTGTGCTGTTGTAGATGCCCACTCTGGCTAAACTCTGCGTTGCAGGAATCGCACTTGTATGGCTTATCACCCGTGTGTGTTCGCTTGTGCTGCTGTAGGGCCCAGCTCTGGCTGAACTCTGCGTGGCAGACATCACATTTGTATGGCTTCTCACCCGTGTGTGTCCGCTTGTGCTGCTGTAGATGCCCGCTCTGGCTGAACTCTGCGTTGCAGGAATCGCACTTGTATGGTTTCTCACCCGTGTGTGTCCGCTTGTGCTGCTGTAGGTTCCCTCTCAGGCTGAACTCTGCGTGGCAGACATGGCACTTGTATGGCTTCTCACCCGTGTGTGTCCGCTTGTGCTGCTGT
Organism: Ornithodoros turicata; assembly: GCF_037126465.1. Classification (NCBI taxonomy): domain Eukaryota; kingdom Metazoa; phylum Arthropoda; class Arachnida; order Ixodida; family Argasidae; genus Ornithodoros; species Ornithodoros turicata. Next base: position 139,144 of record NW_026999323.1, on the reverse strand, counting down.
AGGTTCCCTCTCAGGCTGAACTCTGCATGGCAGACATCGCACTTGTATGGCTTATCGCCTGTGTGTATCCTCTTGTGCTGCTGCAGATGAGCACTCCGGCTGAACTCTGCAGGGCACTCATCACACTTGTGTGGCTTCTTGCATGAATCTGTCCGCTTGTGCTGCTGTATGTTCCCGCTCAGGCTGAACTCTGCAGGACAGACATCACTCTTGTGTGGCCTCTTGTCAGTATGCTTCACCACATGGTTCTTGTCACTTCCATACCACGAGAATGCAGCGGGATAGATGTTACAACCCAGAACCCTTCTCTCCATCTGAATATTCGTTGGAGGAGTAGTGGAACACTTTTCAGACTCATTGTGACAGTGTGAAAACATGTGGCATTCGAGGCTGGTTTTCGACGTGGATGCAAGTGCACACGGCTTGCTCTGGTCTCGATGTCGCTCAGTTAGTTGGTCATTCATAGTGAATAGTGCAGTGCTGTCGGGCTGCAGTTCTACTATTGTTGTGCTGATCTTGAACTGTGCATATGAAGAACTGCAACCTGAGTATTCTTGTTCACAAGTGCCTCTGGGCTTGTCCTTAATATGGAGCGTGTCAGTACTTTCTCCTGCGCCTGTAATTTCATAAAACGGACATTATGAGGGCATGCCAGTCCAGGCGCATCTCTGATCTTGATCTTTGAAAACTAGGTGGCACCACATTCGCAATGCCTTGTTACACTGTCCGCGTTCCAACTCCACAAATAATCCCCATTGTGCACGACCTAGGCCACAAGCTCAAAGCAGCGCGCACAACCCTCCAGTATTTTCCGAGAGGTAAAGTGTAGGACTTTCAGACGGACTGCTCTTACTCAATTTGGGACAGTCACATCATTATGTTTCGTTTCTTTTCTTGTACGAATATTTTTGTTATTTCTGTTTTGTTGTCATACAATTAGGCTACGCTTATTTTTCTCGAGTCAGTGATGTCTGAACTCTGCTGTGCAATTTTTAGTAAACCTTCATACTATTGCTTCAATAGCTCAAAGCTGTACTTGTGCATACTGTGTGCTCAGGGCTCTTCGTTTTCGGGTTAAACCCAATTTTTCAGGGTAGTTCCCCCGAACAAGATTTCCAGAACTGTGCGATGTAGAATCAAAGGCATTGCTGAAATTAATGAACACGTCCAAGGTCAGCAGCCAACTTTCAATGTTTTTAACAATGACCATTTTTTGTACAAGGAGAGCAAGCTCAGTTGATCTATGTTGTCAAAAACAGAACGGCTTTTCAGAGAGAAGGTCACATTTTTTAAAATAATCGTCGAGTCATTTATAAATTACGACTTCAGACCCCTTGGAAAAGGACTGGTAACACTGAGATGGGACAGTAAGTAGATGGACAGTTCCTGTCACCGGTTTTGTAAATCACAATAACCTCGGCTATTTGCACACTGTCGGGGAAATTGCCAGTACATAAAAAGATGCCCGCCTATTTCCATCGTTTTTAGGTGTGTGAATTTTCGACCCTATTTATCCTCTAACCCTACCCTACCCTGATACCTATTACACTCTCAATTAGAAAAGAATCCAGTAAAATCAGGTTTGTATCGTAGTAGTTGTCCTAGTTGTAGTTCTAGTAGTTCCAGTGTCCAGTCAACCCTCTCAGCACAAAAAATGTTCTCGAGACTGATGTCACAGTGTTTAATCTCTCAAACCACACTCGATTGTCTCTCGGCGATTCCTCCTGAGATGTCAACCGCAAATTGTTACAAACTGTAACGCATTGTACAGTATAGATGCTCGTCAAACAAAACGTGATTTCAGGATTCCTCTTACAAGTTGTCTTGCCGAAATATTGCTCTTTCATTTCTTTGGGTTGATTTATTTGTTCATATTATCAGTTGAAGAGATATAAGGCATAAAAGAAGCATTCACCATAATAATGAAGAGGAAGAAGGAGAAAAAGGAATAAAGAGGCAAACAGGAAACAATGCAATGCATGTTGTTCATGGAAGTAAGCCTTGGTTAGCAGATGAGGGCCACTGTATGGGTGTTCCTTCACAGTCTGTCTGTTTCTCTGCACTCTTCTTTTTTCTTACGTTTCACATGTGTCACCACCCAACTCAACTCTTTTTGCCCTCGGTCTGTTCATGCGTGCGAGTTTCAGAATGTCGAACACAAGTAAAATACCGCGGGAGACAGACTGCATCCGTATAGCCTTCACCTCTCTGTGCATTAGCATGTGCTTCTTCAGGTCTCTGGGTCAGGACACACAACAGCACTGCACTGGCACTTTTTCAAGTGTACTTGGTCCCTGCGCACTTGCATGGTTGCCGTCACAAGTGTGTCTTGGCTGCATGTTAAGCCACAGGTTTGTGCTCTGACTGAACTAGCTATAGCAAATTCTTCCTCTAACTCTGTGTGTTCCTGCTCCACATGAACTATGAAGTAGAGAAGTTGCATTTGTATGGCTTCACACCCACGTAGGTCTTCTTGTTACACTGCAGGTTTGTGTTGTGCCTCAGGTCTGCAGAACAGAGAATGTTCTTTTATGGCTTCTCACCTCAGGGTGCCTCCTTGTGATATTCTGAAGGACAGAGACGGCACTTGTATCGCACCGCAAGTTTCTGCTGTGGATGAACACTGCACAACAGAGGTTGCAATTTTATGGCCTCTCACCGTGTGTGTCCGCTTGTGGACGTGACAAGGCTCCGCGCTGTCTGTACAGTTGCAGGACAGAGGATCAACCTTGTATAGCTTCTCGCTCGTGTGTGTCCGCATGTGCTTCTGTAGGTTCCCTCTCAGGCTGAACTCTCCGTGGCAGACATCGCACTTGTATGGCTTATCACCCGTGTGTGTCCACTTGTGCTGCTCGAGGGTCCCTCTCAGGCTGAACTCTGCGTGGCAGACATCGCACTTGTATGGCTTATCACCCCGTGTGTGTCCGCTTGTGCTGCTGGAGGGTCCCTGTCAGGCTGAGCTCTGCGTGGCAGACATCGCACTTGTATGGCTTATCACCCGTGTGTGTCCGCTTGTGCTGCTGGAGGGTCCCTCTCAGGCTGAGCTCTGCGTGGCAGACATCGCACTTGTATGGCTTCTCGCCCGTGTGTGTCCGCTTATGACGTGACAAGGTTGAGCGCTGTCTGAACATTGCAGGACAGAGAACGCACTTGTATGGCTTCTCTCCAGTATGTGTCCGCATGTGCTTCTGTAGGTCCGCGCCCCTGCTGCACTCCGCAGGGCAGATATCGCACTTGTATGGCTTCACGCCCGTGTGTGTCCGCTTGTGCTGCTGTAGGTTACCGCTCTGGCTGAACTCTGCATGGCAGACATCGCACTTGTATGGCTTCTCGCCTGTGTGCGTCAGCATGTGCTGCTGTAGGTTACCGCTCTGGCTGAACTCTGCATGGCAGACATCGCACTTGTATGGCTTCTCGCCCGTGTGCGTCCGCATGTGCTTCTGTAGGCTCCCGCTCTGGCTGAACTTCGTGTGGCAAACATCGCATTTGTATGGCTTCTCGCCAGTGTGTGTCCGCTTGTGCTGCTGTAGGCTCCCGCTGTGGCTGAACACTGCAGGGCAGACATCACACTCGTATGGGCTTCTCACCTGTGTGTCTCCGCTTGTGCTGCTGTAGGTGCCCAATCAGGATGAACTCTGCATGGCAGACATTGCACATGTATGGCTTCTCGCCCGTGTGTGTGCACTGGTGACGCTGTAGGTTCCCGCGCTGGCTGAACTCAGCAGGGCAGACACTGCACTTGTATGGCTTATCGCCTGTGTGTGTCCGCTTGTGCTGCTCCAGGTGAGCATTCCTTGTGAACTCTGCAGGGCAGACATCGCACTTGTATGGCTTCTTGCATGAATATGGCCTCTTGTGCTGCTGTAGGTTCCAGGCTCATGCTGAACTCTGAAGCCATGTGGTTCTCGTCTCCTGCAGACCACGTGAATGCAGAGGACAGGTGTTGCACCAGAACCCATCCCTCCCATCTGAACATCCGATGGAGGAGTAGTGGAACACTTTTCAGACTCGTTGTGACAGTCTGCAAACCTGTGGCATTCGAGGCTGGCTTTTGACATGCATGCAAGTGCACATGGCTTGCTTTGGTCTCTATGTTTCTCAGCGTGTCGTCGTTCGTAGCGACTAGTGCAGTGCTGTCGAGCTGCAGTTCAACTGTTGTTGTGCTGATCTTGAACTGTGCATATGAAGAAGTGTAACCTGAGTATTCTTGTTCACAAGTGCGTCTGGGCTTGTCCTTAATATGGAGCGTATCAGTGCTGTCTCTTGCATCTGAAATTTCACAAATCGGACATTACGAGGGCATACCAGACGAGGAGCATTTCTGACTCCGGACTTTTGAAAAACTAGGTGGCGCCACATTCACAAAGCCCTGTCATGCCGTTGCGTTCCAACTCCACAAATAATCCCCATTGTGCACGATTGAGGCCACAAGCTCAACGCAGCTCGCACCATACTCCGGCATTTGCCAAGAAGTGAAGAGTAGGGACTTTCGGACGGAACCACCTGAGCTTAATCTGAGGCAGTCACAGCGTTTGTTTTTCCTTTCCCGTATGAGCATTTTTGTAATTTTTTTTCAGTGTCTATAACTATGCTTAAATATGTACGGCTTATCTCCACCATCCTGTGACTGTGAACGTGCAGGAAGGGCTTCCGAGCCATTATGCTAATTTGACACAGCTGAGCCATTCCAGCCAAAACTGGCTAAAGATGTACTAGCTCAGCCCTTTAGAGTAGACTGAAAAAAGTTCATATTTCGTTACTGGTGTGCACACGGAACGTAAGCTCTCTTTTTCACCACACTCACCGTGACTTCGGCTCATTTGCATATCAAAATTCGAGGATGCTTATTTTATCACATGCGTATTTCAGGATCTGTTCGACTTTAAGTACGGCTTGCAACAAGGATGGCCCACTCAACCTGCCCTGTCGCTTGTGAAATCCGATTAAAAAGTTAACCCCTCGAACGTTTTGAAGATACCTAATTTTGTTCACTAAATTGATTTTTTTTTCTTCGCAGTACGTGGCATTCCATAGAGGCTGGCGCAAAAATTTCTGTTCTATGTAAAGAGATGGCGGAGATGTTACATTCTGCAGAAAGGTGAGAGAGAGAATACACAAATGTAGGAAGCTCAAAGTATTTGGTAAATTCATCAACACCCAAAATATCGAAATGCTTCCTGAATGCCCCTGAGAATGAATGGGGACCCACGAGGAGCAGACGGCGGGTCATTTTTGTAGACAGAACGCGAGTGATCGCTGCTTGCTAAACCAGCCACACTGTCATCGTCCTCTTTGCCCAAAGAGCTCAGACGCTCCAAGTCACCGCTTTCGTCTCTGCTGCCCGGACACATATCGCTGGTGTCAACGCCTGCTCACAAATCTCGTGGTAACTTTGTTTTTGTGACAAACGCGATGCATTAGAGCTTTAAAAACTTTCAAAACTTGCGCTGTCAGCTCACGTTTTTCGCTTCAAATTGCGACATGAAGCTCACTCCATGACATACAGTGCTGCCCCCTACACCCTTGCAGAACCAGAACGTCGCGTGGATAGTCACAATTTTCCAAACCAATCAAACGAAAGCTGTTTTTCTGAAGACAAGTGATGCTCGTCCAAAGCGATTAAGGGGTCCAACTTCGAGAACGAGGCAGGGACGTTCGATCATCAGCAGTCAGGGACTCATGCAGAGAGACACACCTCCTCTACAAGCACGAATAATCTCGGGCTCCTACGAGAATGCTAACCGACCAAAAATGTGCTCTGTCCTTAAAGGGAGACTTCGGAAGGATAAAAAAAAAATTAGGTGAGCATCATACCGAACACGAACCGCTCACTGGATACCGAATACAACATTCGCATTCATTTTGTGAGGGTAATTAATTCGTAAATGATGACAATACCAAACCAAACCAACATGCAAAGCACACAGCGGTTCGCCCGGAGGAAGATACTGTGGCGACACCCGGCATTGTCGTCTGCTACGAAGCTTGCATTCTTCCATGCAGGATGACGTCGGCAGAGTTGCTTTCAGCGCCCTCTTGCTTCACAGAGGCGAAGCGCTCACTTCGTAATAATTCGTTGGAATAAAATCTGCGCACTTTGGGAATGCGATATTTCGTATGTATGTTCCTGACACTGCAAGGGTTACTGCTGTGTCACAATCGTGGTATATTTTGTTGTGGAGTCGCACTTTAAGTCTTACCATGCCACCCGAGTTGTTCTCATTCATTGTGCCAATCATGAAGATGATGGACCCTTCCACTTCGACACGTCCAATACCGGGCAAAGAAAATGCAGCAACGTCATCCACAGGCACGAGGACGCACAGGACGAGCAACACTTTTTCATGTTTTTTGGTGCCCCCAATGTTCGAGAAAATAAGACCTTAACGGTTGCTTATATCCCACATACGGAGCACTAAATTTTATTTTTACTTGTGAAATGCTACTACAATCCCTAAGAGGGTCCAAGTAGGAGGGGCAGAGAAAGTCCAAAATAATTTACGAGGCACATACTATATTGCATCATGTAGTTGGGTTGAAAACATGCAAGCATAAACAGTTACGATGTCATAGTATTTTAAATTAATTAATTGATTAAATTTAATTCAAAAAGTTGTAGCAAATTTTGTGCGATTTGCGATTGTGCGATTCTTTTACTCAGTGACCTGTATTGAGTACTTCTGTTTTATCATTTTTTTCTTTTCACTGTTCTTCTGTTTCTACATGCTACAGAAAGTGTATGGGTACTGCCGTAAATTTTACATGCTTTTTTTTTTACTTACTGAGCTGCACTGAGTGCTTTTATTTTATAATCTTCCTTTTCACTATTCTCTTGTGCCATATTTGTACTTACTACATAAAGTTTATGTTTATGAGAATATGTAGTATAGGCTAATGTGTGTTTGATTCTTGTGCATTATTTATCTTTACTGTGTACTGCATACTTGTGTACTGTATTTCTGCACAGTGCTGCCTAGTGTCAGTGCGGCCCCCAGATGCCCTCAAGCTACTTTGTTGTAGCTTTTTTTCCAGGGCCACCGCCATCTTTTGTTAGATGGAAATGGAAACAAAATAAACAAAAAAAAACACGTTTAGGCCTTTCACAAATGCCGTGACACTGTGGTGTGAGACCCGAGCATATGACAGAGAATTCCATTCTTCGACGGTTCGAGGAAAGAACGTGTATTTAAAGCAGTCAGTCCTGCACTTTAGCAAGATCACGAGTTGTGTTCACTGTGCTTATAGACCGTGGCGAAAGCCATGTTGACTGGTAGAGGAGAAATTCTTACTTGCCAGATATTTGGAAATACGCTTATATATACGATATGTTCTAATACCTCACTACATGTGCTCGGTACATGTGCCCGGGATATCAGATGGTAATTTGCAATGTTTAGTTTGCAACCCATTTTAGGAATTGGAACAACCTTGGCTATCTTCTAATCATCCGGGAACTCCACCACAAGTCAAAGATACGTTAAAAATGAGAAAAAGGTACCTGGTTGTCAACTCGGCATACCGAAATCAATGCATACATTTTTTATTCATATTTATGTCTAATCTACCGTAATTTCACGTGTATAGGTCCCTCCGCAGATAAGCCGCAGGACTCGCTTTTAGGAACATTTTGAAAATTTTCGGGCAGGAAAGCTAAACTCGCAGATAAGCGTGGGCAGTATGACGCGACTAATCTGTGGGACAAAGGAGACCACAGAGGAAGCCACAATCCCTGTGGCCCATATTCCGGGGTCAGCATGGTGTACAACAAAGGAGGTCGGTTCTAGTATTCTACGATTCCACACGAAGAGATCGATCCATCGAGTCAAGAGATCCACTGATCTCTCGACTCTGAGCATCTCTTGACCCGGTTGGATCTCTTGACTCGTCTGAGAGTTCGCCTAGCTTGGATCTTTTGACCCCTTTGTGTTACCGTCATTAACTCTAACATTGCTAAGCAGAAATTACTCATATCGAAATACGAGGGACTCATTTGGTGCGGTATAAGTAGAATACAAATGCAGGTGGCAAATCAACATCTCATTTTTATTGACTAACCAAATTACTTTGTAACGCATAGCGTAGTCCAAGAAAAGCCGACAATTCTCTTATGTCATTTCTGTTAAAAAGATGGTTGCTTTCTAAGATGAACCTGGTTGTAACACAGAATTTGTCCAAGTGCTGTCATTTCTTTTTTTGACAGCGCTTCGTGTAAGAGATTATTTCTACAGTTAACGAGGGCTACGTACACTCACATTGGGTGGGCCGGCCGCTGTTTCAAACACGCTGATTATTCAAACACTTCTCGTATCCCAGCAGGCTCGTAGCCGAAGAGCCAACTCTCTGTTGTGGACAGACATTCTACATGGCGGAACCGTCTGATCATGGACTCTCTCAGGGTACAAAAGATAGCTTCATACGCCCGAACATCAGCTTCCTTTTTGTTTTTTGTGTATAAAGTTTTTCCTTAATTTTTCCCACCGTCCACAAAAGGTCAAAGAAAAAGCACTTTGCTGCTGGGCCCATTATTATCGGTAACAAACTTCAGTTCTGGCATAAAGTGGGGACGGTGCGCCAGTGGACACAAAAGTACGCAGACAGTCCAGCAGTATACCCTGCATTTTGGAGTTGAGGTCAATGAACGTGACAGGTCAATGTTGATTGGAAAGCACAGTCAGACAGTATTTTCCCGCACGGTCAGTAAAAGAATAGAATAACGTGATAAGGGTGTGGGCCAATGAAAAGAACGCGACAAGGATAAGTTTTAAGCCCTGCGGCCTACGATTCTTTGTAAGTTGAGCTCAATATTCTTGGTAACAAGCATCCGTTCTGGCATAGCGTGTTACGGCGCTAGGGGCAATGGACATAAGCCGACGGTGAAAGCCATGCTGAGTGGCAGAGAGGAAATTCTTACTTTCCAGACATTTGGAAATATGCTTGTATACCATATGTTCTAATGCCTTACTACGTGTGCTCAGACGGGATATCAGGTGGTAATTTGCAATGTTTAGTTTGCAACCTGTTTTAGGAATTGGAACAACCTTGACTATATTCCAATTGCCCGGGAGCTCCGCACGGGTCAAAGATACGTTAAAAATAAGAAAAGAGAACTTGGTGCACCAATCGGCGTACCGAAATGAATGCATACAATTCTTTTATGAAATTTATGTCTAATCTAATCAGTCCAATCTTATTACCGTGTCACATGGGCAGTCTCCATGAAACCAACGACCATTGACCATTGAAAGAGCAAGTAGAGCCACAAGCGGGTGGCGCGTCAACTTCTCAAGCGTTGGATCCAATGTTCCCTGTTAGGCTGACACATTACACGCTAGGCGGCCCTAAGTGCATCCTCAATGGCTATCAATCTCGATGGTCGTTGAAGACGGCCCTTGTGACAGCGGTTATAGTGCGTTCAGCTACAGCATTAAGAGTTTAAGCTGATCTCCAGAATTACAAGGTGTCCACATCATTTTATACCCAGAGCGCAGTGTCACACACAATCTGGATCGGTGCAATCCCGCTGAGCATGCCGTACCATCAGCACTTGACGTTTGTGATCGTGATGTTCATTTCCAGCCGTCTAGTGGAAACTTTGCACACCACCCGCTGAAGTTTCAAATTAAAAGGAAACACTGATCCAGAATGTCTACTTGAACGAAATTCACCTTGAGGGGGAATCGCTTCTGCGCAAGACATTAGAGAACGTTTGTTCGCACAGCGCTCGAAAACGGCATAAAATATCGTCAAAACAGAAGTACTGGTGTGTTCTCCTTGTATTATACCCTTGTCAATGACACATTTTGTAGAGTCCCAGGACTATCTGTTGATTTGTATCCAGCCCGAATTCGCAAGTATTTTAGTGCACGACACTCTGTCGAGATGGCAGCACACATTCGATTCGCATCAAACTTTAATTTATCAAAACTCAACCAAGCCAAACTTATGATGATAGTTGAGAGCGTTCACGTGTCTCGTATGAACGAAAAACATCCATTGATTTCTGAAGAAGTAATTTCTCCTTAATACAAATGCTATTTCATCTGTTTCGGCGTTCGTCGGCGTTGGTTTCTTAGTGTCATCGCCGCCATCTTGCCAACCCGGAAGCGGCAGTGTGAATAGCGAGAAGGAGAGGGTGGAAGGAAAAAGCCTCTGAGTCTGCACCAACCCTCCTCGAAGTGTGTGTAATCATGTTTGCAAACGGTAGACAAGTGTGTGCGTTGTTGACCTCTGTCGCAGAGACTCGCTTTGTCCACACCTGAGGGCAATCACAATTGCTGCCTAATCACGAATGCGCGCGATGTGGATCCTGCATCGGTGCGTTTTGGGTATCACACTTGATTCCTTCGGTCACATGCATGGATGCCTCTCGCAGTTAGAAACATAACATATGGGGTGTACGTCTGCGCAGCTAACTCTGCCAATTTTCCGCACAGGAGAACACGTGCTTAAAAGTTTACCCCATTTGATTACGATACTGACTGGCAAACAAAATCTGATTGCTGTACATCAGAGCTGTCATCCAAAACAAGCTTTGTGCGAAATCGCCGGTTCGGATCACGTCAACAAAGAATAACGGTGCAGGTAGAACACTGTCAACGAAAAAGTAGAACGTGCGCGCCTTTGTTACGAGTGCAAAAGCATTTTGTCCAGCTCTAAAGCTCGGCTTTGAGCCGAAAGCTTTTCTCCAAGGACAACGTACCCAGTGATTCAATGTGAGGCTCTCCATCTCGTGGATTTTTTTAGATTGACGACTTCGTCCATTACTCGTCATCCAATGCCATAGACATCATCATTCTCGCCATCGGAACTGCATCATCCAGAAGGACACAGCTCAACTGCGGACAATCCGCTGACACGCGTTTCGGTGGCAACACGCAACCGTCTGCCAACTCAAGTTTCGTAGCTCCTCCAAGCACGTGCAACTTCAGGGCGATCTGCATTTGTTTTCTCGGTAAGACACACCCGGGAACCAGACACCGTTGTAGCACAGAGCGGACAAGAAAAAAAAAAAAACGAAACGAAACGAAAAGCTTACCCAAGCCGCACAATGTACGGAAAATCGAGTGCAATAGGGGTGGACAGGTAGGTGGAGGACCTTGAACACACTTATGAAACTAAAGAACATTGATAAGACGCATACCGGCCACCCCTATTGCACTCGACTTTCAGTACATTGTGCTGCTTGGGTAAGGGGGATAGAACAATGTGGAGAGGGCGCATCCTCCTCTACTTCTATCGAGCCCTATCTAACATCAGGCGGTGATGCGCAGATGCGTTTTACTCACGACCTACTAGATTACAACGACCATTATAGGCACCCCTTCCCAATGCCACATTATTGGAGGATAGTGGTGGCGCTACTCATCGTCCAAGTTATTGCTTCCTCAACTTATACAATACCTTGTACTTCAATTTACCGCAGTATTTCTGTATAAGTGGTGGATATTCCACAGTGTTTCATTCTGAGGTTATTATCATCATATTCTACGCATTTTCATAGGCGCTATCGCTGTCGTCTGCTACGGTAGTCGTGCATACGCTTCTGCGCGTTCAGAATTCAAATTTCCATCATCCAATCGTGATGCAGATCTCGCGTGCAGATGAATAGCGCCCCAACGGATTGGGCTCAAGGGACTCAAGGGCTCCTCATAGGGGTTGCTGATTATGACATGATCGTTATAATCTAGTGAGGTCGTGGTTTACTATCCATTGGGAGAACTCTGATCGGATATGCAGACAGGCACTTTCACGACTATCGTTATATTGATGTCCCGCTCACATGTGCTCCAACGGGTGAGATGACAGGAACTAGAAATTTGATCTTAATATTGGAGGTACCATTATCTCAGAGATTGTAATCGTAATAATTATATGAACGTGATATAATAATAAGCATAAACATCAACGTGCACAGCCGGTGTGTGATGAGCAGAAAACTGAAGGAGTTTCCGTTGCATCCCTGTTTTTTGTCTGTATGATGCCATGCGGTTTGGTGTTGACTAATATTCCTGTCATATAGGCAGTCTTCAATCACCATTGTAGCCAATGGCCATTGGGAGCATGCGCAGCGCCACCAACGCATTAACTTTCCAAAGAGCATCGCATCTAACTGACTCTCAATCGTTGACTGGTTACAGTGGGTGACACTACACACACGTTGAATGGCTGTGGGTATCAATGGTTCTTGAAGACTGCCCGTGTGAGAGCCTGGGTATATAAATTCCCTCGAACATTTGCATTTACCTTCCGATGTTGAATCGGAGTTGTGTCCTATCTGGTCCTCTTCCTTCAAGACGGCAACGTTATAAGGCTCTGTCTTCACTTCATGATTGGATGTTCATTCGAAGATTCCTCTCGAGTTCTTCTTTAATGCGACACATCCCAGCCATAACTCCTGCGGCAAAACAAAAAACGGAAGAAGTAAGCCATGTTGCAAATCTCATGCGACGGTTTATCACCATCCCCTTTTTGAAACTAATCGCACTCTGTTTTAACCTATCCGCAGCAACAATACCGTAAATGGCAGCTGTGACTGTTTTCCTTATCTTTTGCTGCACGAAATGCAAAACGTATTGGTCTTACTCTACTATGGTCACAAGGCTTCTGGTCATTGCCACCTGTTCCACAACACTTCACAGAAGGACATGCAGGATGTACCGTAATCCTAGAGTATTAGCCACAGCTTACACGCGATTTTTTTTTCTTGCAGGCTCTCTGCGCCTTATCCAATGGGATGATGTTGAAAGGTGTACATCGTGTAAGAACAAAACATTCGAAAATAAATCTGTTAAAGATCAAACTTGCAAAATACACCCATAAATGCGAAGCATAAGAAAAGCCACACTGTTCAAACAAGCTCCGAAAAATAAACCTTGAAGAATAAACGCCTTGAAAATAAATCTTTTAAAATCCACCGTCCCTAATTGGTGGACAGCCAACAGCTCTACGTCCGCCATGGAAAATGGTGGGCTCATCGTGCTTGGGGCTAGCCCGGGCAAGAAGTGTAAATGAGCATCTCGCTACAGCGGACGTAGGTTGTCTGTCTGTATGTGGCCCGTGTTCAGTGTTGCCAACATAGAGGGGCGATGTCATCTGGTTTGGCGGCTGGCAAATCGTTTTGGTCGTGTGTCCTGGCCAGCTTTATTTCTGTCTGTCTGTCCTTTTTTCTGTGCGTGCGCACACTTTCCCTACCTTCCTTTTCTGAACGTGGTCCACCGAACATTTGTTTGTCGAGTGGAAAGAAGCATTTCGGCACGATGTTGCGCGTGCGCTTCTCAGTGACGGTTCGTCGCTCATTACCGACTAGATGCTGGGACTTTCGGATGATTTTTTTTTTCAACTGAAATTCCATATACATATGCAGACAGGCAGTGATGGGCAAAGTACCTCAAAATTATACTTAAAGTAAAGTACCAAGTACCTGGTGTCATTAGTACTTCAAGTACAGTGCAAAGTACCCAATTGCAAATGTACTTCAAGTGAAGTACAAAGTACTAGGCAAAGTACTTCAAGTACTCATCAAGTACATCGCCAATTTAATTTGTATCAGTTTGCATATCACTGTTTAGTATCCGTGTCTTGCTCTTTTGGCAAAACTTTAAGTCTGAAACCATCAAATCCTATAGGTTAAGTGCTAATCAGATGTTATAATTTGCAGTTGCATGTAGCGAGGTCAGCTGTGCTGTGATTATGCAAAATGGTATTATACGCTGACTGATCCAAGATCACCCGCCTAGTGTGGTGTTCCGATACTAATCTTCGGTATAGGAGGCTAGATAATTTCAGAGGGAAAAAGTACAAGCCAACAGAGATTATACATTTCTGGGTATTCCATGCTGCTTTTTGAAATACAACATGTTTAAAAAAGAATATGAAGAAAATTAAAGAGGATGAAACACGATGTAAGCCTTCATTTTTATACAGCTGTGATATGCAGCAACGTAATCCATGTCACCAATTAAAAAATGCAAAATGTAAAAATGAAAGCATGTGTGTCTTTCAGAGTGTTCATGGTGTAATGCAATCACACATTGTGATATAAATTGATTATTAATTGCCAATGAAGGAAACAATATAAAAAAAGCATAGAACCTTGCATTGGGAGAGCTGAAATGACAATTGACCAAGTCATTGTGCTCCCAGTTGCAGTGTCATATTGTGTGTGTGCGTTTGCATTCCATTCATTTTAGGGGTGTGCGAGTACCAAATTCTAGACTGCGAATAGTTTTCGAATATTTGAAATTCACTGAGAATAGTTTTCGAATATCTAAAGTTCACTGCGAATTGAGTACGAATAGTTGGAATCAGGATTTCAAATACTTTCGAGTAATAAGAACTAACACGTCACACATTTCTTATTTATTTTCTTTCCACAAATGTACATTTTGGAGACTCTCAAACACACTGAAATAGTTGAACCTTCACTTGGTTTTAAATTCAGGCAGTCTTGGCACACTGAGGTACACTTAACACAACACTTCTTAGTCCAGTCTAAGCACACTGGAATACTCTGTTCAGTTGTTGTTCACAGGTTGTCGTGCAGAAATGTCAGCTGCCTGACATGCTCAGGGAGTAAGGCAGCTCTGCATGGTGTAGCAACATTTCCTGTTGCTGAGAATGCCCGTTCACTGGAAGCTGACGTTGCTGGAATGGCGAGGTACTTGCGTGCTAGCCTGGATGTAGATTGGAAATTTATCCAGTGGTACGTTCCAGTCTTTCACCATGTCGCGGAGAACCGATGATATTTGCGTCGCAGTATGCCTTCCCGAAAAACTACGCGTGTCCAAGTTGTACCTCTTCACTTGAAAGCTGTGATCGACGAAGTGGCACGTTAGGCTTATGAAGCTGGCGTTCGAGTGTGACGTCCACATGTGGACGTGAATGACATGGACTCAACACCATTTTGTAAGGCGGTTTTGAGTTCTGCTTGAACTTCTCTCCTTGTGTCGTGAAAGAGTTTCGGTACTAGCGTCCGGGATAGCGTCGTTCTTGAAGGAGGGCAGTAGTCTGGTACCGCTTCGGCCAGAAGTTCTCGAAACCCGCGATCCTCGACCACACTGTACAATTGGTAGTCTAGGGCTATCATGCGTGCCACTTTGACATCCAATGCTTCTTTACGAGCACGTGGCAGCTGTCTCTTTGTGGCGAACTTGTCGATTCTTTGCTGTTCCACCTTCTTAGCCTCATGTTTCTTCTTAAACTCAGCATAAAGTAGGTGATGTCGCTTCAGATGATTCACGAGGCTGGTTGTGGACCCCGATGTGTCTGGATGCGCGCAGAGCTCCGGTTGCAACTAGCAGAAACTGCCGATTCTTTTTGGAAGTAGTCCCACACGGCGCTTCTGTTTGTTCGCTTCGCTGCCGCGTCATCCTGCACAACTTCACAACCGTGTCCATCATCCTGCAGTTTTTCAGTTGTACACACAGCCGAACATGCCATGCCCTGCGCGACTCGTGACTGCGTCTCAACGGTTTCACCAGTTGCACGTGGTTTCGCTTTGGGAGAGGAGTGGCGAGGAGCGCGAGGAGGAAGCTCACGCGCGGTGACGTCACCACGCAGCGCTAGCCTAGCAGCACGCGCGGGTGTCTTCGCGTGCATCTCTGCCGGTGGGCAGATACTCGAAAAATATTCGAAAATTGCGAATAGCGAATATCCCTTGCGAATATCAACCGAATATAGCGTATTACTCGATTCGTATTCGAAAATTCGAGTACTGCACACCCTAATTCATTTTACTCAATCATAGAAGAGTTGATACTTTTTCAACATTTCAAGCCTCGCAACAACAGACTTGCTTCAACGAATATGCTCTTTAAAAGCACAAAAATCTGATTTGGTAAAATGTCATACTGGGAATCTTGTTATTGCATTTCACTAGAAGCGCTGATGCAAGAAGACGAAAACTCAGATATATAGCCCTATCTGTGTGTTTTTGTCTTCATGTTGTCATTTTAGCGGGTGCATTTTTGATACTCTTTTGTGATTTTTTGTCAGAGTCCAAATTTGGGTACTTGAACACTTGATGGGAAAGTACTCAAAAAAAGTACTTTAAGTACAGTATAAAGTACACGATTTAAAATGTACTTAAAGTAAAGTACAAGTACAGAGAAATGACCTTAAAGTACTACTTGAGTACT